>NW_007246644.1:69687-223830 GCF_000164805.1 Carlito syrichta | reverse complement strand
TCATCTTGGCTTTTCTCTCGAGCTGTGGGGGACATCACATTCTGCTTCCAGACGTTCAGTGGTGAAGACAATGCTTTTTCCAAGGTTCTTTTCCATTGAACCAAGCAGAGTGATGATTCACTCACTTGAGGCTGATGACCTCTAGAGTGGGCAAATGATAAACCTTGCTTATAAATCTCCTTAATCTCCAAAAGCCTTGTCTTTGGAATACACTTGAGTGAGGGGATTGCTACAATCATCAAAACAGCTTGGTATTGGTATAGGAACAGGCATATGGATCAATGGAATAGAATTGAGATTCCAGAAGCAAAACCTCAATTTCTCAACCAACTCATCTTCGACAAAGCCTCCACCACCTACCACTGGGGAGAGGAGAACCTATTCAGTAAATGGTGCTGGGAAAACTGGCTGACCACATGGAGAAGATTGAAACAGGATCCCTCTCTATACTCATACACAAAAATTAACTCCAAATGGGTCAGAGACCTAAATGTAAAACCTCAAACCATAAGAACCTTAGAAAATGAAGGACATACCCCCATGGAAATCGGAACTGGCATCCAATTCCTGAACAAAACCCAAAACCCACAGGTCATAAGAGAGAATATAGACAAGTGGGACCTTATTAAACTGACAAGCTTCTGCAAAGCCAAAGAAACTATCAAGAGAGCAGGGAGACAGCCTACAGACTGGGAAAAAATATTTGCCAACTCCAGGTCTGACAAAGGCTTAACATCTTGGATCTACAAGGAACCCAAACGTGCTGAAAAGAAAAAAACAAACAACCCCATTATAAAATGGGCAAAAGATATGAACAGACACTTCACAAAGGAAGACATCCGAGCAACCAACAGACACATGAAGAAATGTTCAACCTCACTAATCATCAGGGAAAGGTAAATCAAAACCACACTGAGATACCACCTTACTCCAGTCGGAATGGCAATTATCAACAACTCAAAAAATAATAGCTGCTGGAGAGGGTGTGGTGAAAAGGGAACACTTCTACACTGTTGGTGGGAGTGTAAACTAGTGCAACCTCTGTGGAAAGCAGTGTGGCGATTTCTAAAAGCTCTAAATATCAACCTCCCATATGACCCCACAATCCCCCTACTGGGAATATATCCTGAAGAACTCAAATCACTCTATAAAAAGGATACCTGCACACGTATGTTTATTGCAGCATTGTTCATAATAGCAAGAACCTGGAGGCAACCATGCTGTCCATCAAAGAGGACCGGATTAAAAAAATGTGGTTCATATATATGATGGAATACTACGCAGCCATAAAAAAGAACAAGATCATGAATTTCGCAGCAACCTGGATGGAACTAGAGTCTATAATACTGAGTGACCTCTCACAGAAATAAAGATCTGAGTATCACATGTTCTCATTCATATAGTGGACCTTGAACATCCAATTAATACTATAAGAAAATGACTGACAGTGGTGGGAAACAATGGGGCAGGGGAGGGAGATGGGATTAACGGTAGTAAATATCTGTCTGGGGATGGGGAAGCACCTCTTATCAACAAGGGTGCCTGAACGAAACGTATTTGTATACCTAACCCTTAACTGTACCCCACAATATCATAATAAAAATATTGATTATAAAATACAAATACAAATAAAAAACTCTCCATAGAGATTTTAGAAGTTGGCCAACTTTCCTTGAGCGTTCTGAAGTGTTAGGTAATATATTAAGCATTGTACACTTTTTCTCATTTAGAATTCACAACAATTCTATGAGGTATTGTACTATTATTTCCCCCAATCAGAGAAGAAAAAGCTGAGGTTCAGAATGTTAGGTAATTTGTCTAAACTGGTGCAATCAGTAAGATAGGGGACCATGACTGGAACACAGATTTGATTAGTCCTCAAACTATGATTTTGATGAATAACTCAATTATATGCTCTCCCCAGTTATCCTCAACCCTTTACTTTTTATCTTCTTTTCTCACTGTTTTCTTTCTTTTTTTAAAATTGGTGTCATCTTTTTTCAAATACTAAAGATGAGAACTACCTGGTCAGAGGACTGATGAGTAAAGCAACAGCTCTAAAAATGACATAGAATATCATTTTAAGTTTCTAGATATTAATAGAATAATAATGATCCATTAAAACTTACTATAAATTTTTAAATCTATCTTACTAACATTGAATCAAATAAAATCAAAAACGTTAATAACTAATATTCCAAGTGGTTTGGAAACTACTGTTTAAAAAGGCCTGGTGGCAGAATGTAAAGAACACTGGAAGTCTTTTAGAATTTGAATTCATTTCAGCTACCAACTAGCCTGACAAATAAGTTTCCTTTTGAAACCTGATTTTCAAAACTTATGAGGTCATTTTCATCTCCAACCTAAAATCCTCTGACTTTGGAACACTTAATTCATTTAGAGCTTCTCAGAGAAGCATTTGTGATTTCATATAAAGTCTCTGATGACATTAAAAAATCAAATTAAACTATTGTTTAAAAGTTATTCAATGATACTTGTTAAAACACAGTAGGAGGAATTTATCCAGGACCATAGCAATGGGATTTTTAAATGGGTGAGAGGGATTGAGCTCAACTTTGAATATAACGTGGGCAAGCGAAAATTTATACCAAAAAGCAGGGTGAGGGTCAGTAGACAGAAAATTACTCAGATATAACATTAGGAGTAAAAGTGCTTCAGGTTAAACCAACCCAACAAGATTCTTGCTGAAGACAGGCAAGGTGATCGCACATCACCTGGGGAATGGTGGAGGATGAAAAACATGTTCAGATATTAAGGGTGGGGTGTTCTTTCGAAGCTGATTTAGCAAGATTCTTGCTAAAAACTAGATTTTACAAGTAAGAACACAAATGCAAGCAGGAGAAATTTCAGCAATCTGACTAAAGTTTGGAAAAGCAAAGAATCTTTGGCACTATGCATGACAGTTACTCAGGTTTTAAAAAAGCAGACTGTGGTGGATTGACTGACATTGTAAGATTTTGTGTTGCTATTGACTAATGTCATCTATAGGCTTACATATTTAGATGTTTTCAAGTTGGGTAAAGGGTAAAAAACGAATGGTGGGGAGGCGATGCTACCTGCTCATTCCAAAGATAATTTAGTTTCTGTGATCTGAAACAGAGCAATTGCTCATCTACCATATTGCTATGGATGAATGGAGAAGACTCTGGGCCAGAAGGCTGTCAGGGCATCTGCGTCTCTTTCTGGAGCTGGTAGTAGGGGAGCATACTGATGTAAGGACGTCATTGAGTTTTCATGCGATCTCCCTTTCAATTAAATGAAACATGAGGGGTAGAGGATGTGTGTGGGGTATGGAAACAAGTAGGAGAGGAAATGACTTAGATGCCAGAACCCAGAATAGAAAATTTATTCAAATCTTACACTTTAGGAAAGGTAAAAATATACTAATACATAAATGTTACTTCTATTCTCAATACTATCATTTCCATTCGTTTTAAACAAATGGAAGAGGAAGTTTGTTTCTGTAATTTTAGCTCTGAATGGTATTTCTGCCTGGTTTAATAAAAGTTTCCTTAAATCATAAGACTAGTTTGATGAATATATTCTGAAATAAAAATGAGTTATTGGATGAAGTCTGAATAGGACACACTGTGCTCAAATTTTATCATCTCACCAGTGGTGTAAATATTGAGAACTAAAGCCAGGAACATATGGCTTAAAACGCAATAATGCAGGCAATGAGGCAAAATATCTCTATCTATGTGCTACCAAAATTAGAAGTTAGATTTCCTATTCCATCCAGAAGAGAACATATTTCTGATGTCATTTATGAAATTTATGAAGAAATAGGACTTATTTTAAGTGATTTTTACTTACAGCCTATTTTGTTAATGTACTCCTATTTTGTAAAGCAAGTACATCTGGATAATACAAGGGCAACAGGGATGCACCTTTCTTCATAGCACTTCACAATAAAAGATATTTGCTGATGCAAAGCATGAATTTTACCAGAAATCTAACAAAAATACTTATTTTCATGAGTTATCTACTGTCCTATGTTAGAAACATACATTTTTCTCCTCTTCTATCTATCACTGGATAAAAACATGCAAAGAATTTGGGTAGTAAATTTATAGGGGAAAAAGTTTATTTTATTTACTGCTTTTAGCAGTTTCAAAGCTAAACACAACTTATGCACTTTAAAAACTTTAAATTCTCCTTTTTAATTTTTTTAAAAAGAAAAGGCTTACTTGGTAGTGCTCAGAACTTAGAGTGAATAATTCCCTTTGTCATAAAACAGAGTTTTATTATCAAGTAAAAGAAAAATAAACTAGCATTTATTTGCTATAATTTAAAAAAATGCTTCATGAAAACTGCATGTTTTAAAAAAAGATCTTGCCTGTGAGTGCTCTCTCTGCTAACTATATCTATTTATATTTATCTACAAACAAAGCTACAATCCATGGGTATAAATCTGCGTTAATATTTGTAACACTAGTCTTTCCATATTCTCTCTTTTCTCCTTTCCAGTTTTCTGTTCCTCTTACCCACATTTGTTTGTCTTTGATATTTGTGTCTCTTCCATTTACTTCCCACTTTCTCCTGATTCATTTGTCTATCTTTTCTCTTCAATCATTATATTTTTTAGCTCTCCTTTTAACTCTTTATTTCTTCTTACTTCTCACATATCCTCTGTTCTCAGTTTTTTATGTTTTAAAAGGTTCCCTCTTAAATGTGTTTTATATTTTATTTGATTATCTTTCTAGCCTAGTCAGTTCTTTCTCAATTTATATTTTCCCTATCCCTCTTCCCTTGCTCCCACTCTCTCTTACTCTCTGGTCTGAATAAAAGGAGGAAATGCATTTCCTTGCACGAGTTAATCTGTTAGAAGCTTTTGCTCTAATGTAATTGAGATTTTGCAGCTATCAACATATCTGCTCCCTAATTGTAACATTTACTAGTCCTACATAACTTGCCCCACTCTGGCCAGTACCCTGTTATCTGTCCCCCACCCACCAAAAGAAAGAGGAACAAAAACCCACAAATGTGTCTGGATATATTAGGCCATTCGAATTTACTAATAGGCTCATTAAATTAAGATGGAATTAACTCGGCAGAACTGAAACCTGTTTAAAATTATTATTTTTGTCAAAATGAAACATATTCAAATGGCAAAGTCCATATCTATGCCAGAGGAAATAACAATTAGGGTTTAAAAGAGATAAAAAATTGTTTTGGAAATATCACCTTCAAATCCAAAGCTAGAAACCAAGAGTTGCATTTTCTTAAGTGTCACTGCTTAGTTGATACATAGTTTTGGCTCATTATTCTTGAGGGATTGGTTCCAAGACTCCACATACACTAAAATCCCAGAATGCTCAGGTTCCTGATAGAAAATGATGTCGTATTTGCATTGAACCTATATACATCTTTCTGTATCCTTTAAATCATCTCTAGATTATAAGTAGTTGTTAGGCTGTATTTTCAATTTGTAATTCTTTATTGCTGTATTTTTCCCAAATATTTTACATCTGTGGTTGGTTGAATTCACAAATGTGGAACCCATGGATAGGAAGGGTCAACTATACACTTTAAAAAGTAATAAGTTTCTAATTTTTTAAATTCCTTTATTCACTTTATCATTTTTACCTGAGCCTCTCTCTGGTCTTTATTGAACTTCACTGTCAGTTAAGAAATAAAACTGATATTACTGGATCATTAATAAGATATAATATTAAACTTTACAAATGGTCCCAATAGAGTGGGCTCTCTAACGTGGATCTCGATTAGAACTTATTATATAATTTGACAGCCAATACCAAAGAAGAGGCAATCATTACATTTGGAATTCATTCAATAATTTTTGTTAAATGACACTGTTCATTCTGGTGTCTGAGTTAAAAATCTGGTTTCTCATTATATAGTATAAAATCTAGTTTCTCACTATATAAAATGCTGGCAAAAAAGAAACAATTTCAAACATTTAAATGTATAAAAATAAAATCATAAAAAATTGTAGAAAATGTGAGTGAGTTTATAAATAATTCTGGAATAAGGCTTTCTGGGAAGGGTATTAAAAATAAAAAGAAGAAACCCTAGAGTAGATAATTTACAAATTGGTTGCAGAGCAATTGGAAATTTTATATAGCAAAAAAATTTTAATATATGTTTAAAAATGAACACAAATGATGAGAAAATATTTGCAAAAAGTCAAATTTATGGGGGTGATGGACATGCTCATTTTCTTGAATGTGGTAATGGTTTCAGGGGTGTACACATATGTTAAACCTTGTTAAATCATACACTTTACACAGGAGAAGCATATTGTATGTCATGTTTACCTCAATAAAGCTGTTATACAACATAGGTCAGAAAATGAATTTCTTCTTATGTGAAATCGTAGGAAAAGTCAGCTCAATATGAATGGGCAAAATATTTGAATAGGCAATTTACAGTAAAAAAAAGTTCTAAATAAACCTATGAAAAGATGCCAAATTATAATTAAAGGAATGCAAAGTCATACCCCAAGGTACATTTTTTTCCTTTATTAAACTGACTGGGGCTAAAAACCTGATGATATTAAATGAAGAAAACTTATATTTCATTGGAAGATTATGATTAGGAGCAACCACTTGTAAGAAAAATTATTACCTCCTCAAATTTATAATCTAGATATGTATATATCTATTTATCAATATGGTGTATTCGATATCCTGAAGACACGATATCCTGAAAAACCACTCCAAGCCATTTAGAAATGTTGGATAATCTATGACAAATGTCCTTTAAAATGAATGGCTGGACTAAGAAGAATGAAACAGTAAACAAATATGAAGATGGAGGAGAACGCCAATGTGGTGAGCTATATCTATTCAGGCGGTTACTATAGCAGGGCAACAGGGCTTGAGGTTTCTGCATAAACTGGGGCTGTTGAAGATCTGCAATGTAAGTAAGAGAATGGACTACAAAAATTCTGTGAACCAGAAAAAAGAGAAGATGCGGGAATTTCAGTCTTATCTTGGGTTTTCAAAGAAAAACAGGACAACAATAACACCGCCAACAAAAACTCTCCTCTAATAATATGTTTTGACAAGCCTGCTATCACATAGGCTTGAGAATCAAATTTTTACTGCTTGAGTAATCCAGAAAAATCCCAATCTAAGCATTTCCTTTCAAGTAGCCTCTGTTTTATGGTACCTTTGGGTGTCTGACTGTAGCAAAGAAAAATCTCTCCAAAACAACTGCAAAAAAATCTTCCTCATATAAATACTACATGAGCATGGTTTATAATCTAAAATAACAAGACACAAACTATCATAAATGATAGTCAGAAGAACGTAAAACGGCAGAATTAGACCCCGAAAGGCACCAGACATTAGAATTGCTGCATACAAAGACATTTGTTTAGTATGTTTAAAACAGAAAAGAACTGAAAACATGAGCACAAAAGATATAGGTGTTTTTAATAGAAATGCTTGATAAAGAACCAAATATAGTTTCTAGATAAAACAATGTAGACATTGCCATAGATGCTCAAGGATGTTAAACAGCAGATTAGACAAAGCTAAAGAAATTTGTAAACTTAAACACAGATTTAAGAACAATTACATGAAATATACAGAGAGACAAAGGAATAGATGATATGAGAGGCTAGGCAATATGAAAGTTAGAGTATTTAAATTTCTCTATTGGTGTTTTAGAAGACAATTTTAAAAATAAGGAAGACAATATTTGAAGAAGTAATAGCAAATAATTTTCTAGTAATAATGAAAGACACATTCAGTAAATTCAACAAAACCCAAGCAGAAAGAAATAAAAAGAAATCAATGTTTTAATACATTGTAGTAAAATTTTGAACCTCAAAGCAAAAAAGACTTAAAAGAAGCCAGAGAAATGACATAACTAGAAAGAGCCCAGACTCCTAAATAACAATGATAAGAGCCTGAAGACTAGAGCAATCTCTTCAATCTTGAGAAAAAAAATAATCACCAACCCTGAATCGTATATCCCGCTAAGCTATAATTTAAAAAGGAGTTGCCAGGTGTGGTAGCTCACACCTATAATCCCAGCACGTTGGGAGGCAAAGATGAGAGGATTGCCTGAGCTCACAGGTTCAAGACCAGCCTGGGCAACTTGGCGAGACTTCAGCTCTACAATAAATCAAAAAATCAGCTGGGTGTGGTGGCAAGTGCCTGTAGTTCCAACTACTAGGAAGACTGAGGCAGAAGGATCACCTGAACCCAGCAGGTCAAGGCTGTGTTGGCCGTCAGCATACTACTGCACTCTAGCCTGTGCGGCAGAGTGAGATTCCAACTCTAAATAAATAAATAAATGAATAAATAAAATAAAAAGAGGTTAGAGTTTTCATCCCAATTTTATAGTTTGTTAAGGGAAATACATATGTTAAAATGTAGAAGGCAATAACCAAATCTGGGTAATTGGAATATCCATCACCTCTTTGATTTATATTTTAAATTATATGTTGTGATGCACTTACTGGGTCTTGACATACTCCACCTGGCGTCCTTTCCCATCACATTTACCTCTAATACTATTAGATCTGTAGGATTATATGGCTTTAGCAGCAGGATTACTTTTACCACATCTGGTACCTGATTAGAGATCTTTTTCTGCTTTAGATCCCACCCACTCAAATCTAACAGCCCTCATTGTCACCCTTGAATGGGTCAGAAGAGTATTCCCAAGTGCAGAATATGTTCCACTGACCACTGTGTTTCTGTTTAAGTGAGAGAATGTGCCAGATGCAATAAATTGCCCTTTATGTTAGAGGAAATGTCCCAGCATGCTCTAGGCCACAGGACTTCTAAGAACTTCACAGATGTATTAGGCACCACAGATGGATTATCTTCCATGGTTTAACTTACTTCTTTTTATTCAGTTAGTCTAACCCACATGATATCATTGGTATAGTAAGCCAATGAGATGTTCTGCAGAATGTCTAAACCACTGAGGTTCTCATCAAGCCTCTTATCTTGGAGTAGCAGGTTTGCAGGAATTGAGAATTCTTCCAACCTTGTACTTATCTCAATCAAAATAGAGTAATTTTTCAGTCCTCAGATAGTTCTGCTTTCTGGTTATAGGATATGACAGTGATTTAATCCTCTGGCTTCCACACTTTGCCTTAATTTGTGATTAATCAACTATTCTAATACCACCAGTAGCATATCATATTTCTTATAATTATTACTCCCTTGTCCCCAGCATTTTGAATGCATTTTCTTCTATCAGAACCCCATTTAGTTCACCACTGGTTTAGAGGACGTGTTGCAAGTCATCTCAGTTTAATGACCTAATATAGGGAGCCAGGTGCTATCAGGACTTTGTCACTGTTACAGTGTCTTCATTGTCAGCCAATGAATGACTCACTTCAAAAATTCCATTTAAGAGTCTGTTCCTGTACGTTACTTCTGGCATTAATCCTCATAGCTTGGATCCCTAGGGAGCCAATTGTAAGATGAAAATTTGCATCCTGGTAATTTATTGGGAGTATACTCTCAGAATCAATACTGGTAAAGAAGTAAGTAAATCAGACTAAGGCAAGGGACAGTGTTGCATTGTCATGCAGCTGTGATAGAGATGTCAGTCAATTTTCTAGCAAGCTCTGTAACTGGGATGGTCATTCAGAGATGCTGACTTGAGGCAAGAAGTCTGGACCTTCATACTCTCCCATTCACATTGAGCAATTATAGCATGTGGACTACCCTTCCGGGAGGAGGGGAAGTTAGCATTTGGCAAGGGAGTTCTCTTTGTCCAAGGCCAGTTCTTAGGGAGGGACTCAATTGTGAGACCTTAGCACTTAATACTACCAGTAGCTGAGGTAATGAATGTCTCAATCCTGAAAAAAGAGATTTAGTTGATACACCACAGTTTCCATTATTAGGAGTGAGGCTAGCTTCAATCTCTCTTTTAATTTTATACAAAACCTGATTGGCAGAAGCTTACATTGGAACTCTGCAACAAGAGAGACTTTAGTCTTCTAGCATGTGAAAAAGGAGGAAAGCTTAGAAGGAAAGAGATGGTGCAAAGTATTAACAGGCAGTACCTGGCTTAATTCACCTCTGATTGTTTGGCATTCATGCATGCTCTTCTTTGCATGTTAGTTGCTCCTAACCTTTGTATGTTCATTGTAACATCCCTCTTATTAAAATAAAGAATGGTCACAATGTCCACAAAGTCAGGTGACCACAAAGCCTTGTCAATTACTGTGTTAATATCTGAGTTTTGTTAAGTCCTTGTCTCTTCAGTCACACTCTTACTTGTGACTAAATTTTGTAATCTAAAAATAACTTATATAGTTCTGCTTCCAGCAAAGATGGAGTAACATAGACTAGATCTACTTACTATCTAAAAATGACTAAAAAAGAAACCAAGTATATAGAACAATAGCTCTCATGACATTGAACACTGGGCAGCAATGTTAAGTGATCCCTAATATAAGGAAACAAAGGGGTGAGATATAAATTTGCCTGACCTACTGACTGAAGAGAATTTCTAGGTCACTTCATGAAGAGGTGGAAACCAGCCAAGGTCAAGTTGAAAGAACAGAGCAGAGAGTATGGAAATTTCTAGGCACAGTAATCAAGGGGCAAGAGCTGCACTGGGACAGAGTTCCGAAATCTTCAGAGTGTGCTCAAGGATTCAGTTTAGTACTGATACACCCATTTGACAGAGAAAAGTATTCAAGGTTGTGAAAAGAGGTTCACATAAGGCTGGGTTAGTGACTATTCTAAATACAGTAGAAAGCCTCAGAATTCATTGAGCATTTGGTACAAAGTGTCTTGCTTTAGTAGTAGGAAAAATTACTTCTTGACTAGATGCTGCTATGATCCCCCTAACAAGGCTTACAAGCAAGACCCAAAGGCATCAACCAATCTCCGAATTAGTTTTCTGCATCCCAGAACAAAGCTCAAGAATATATATAGACATACAAAACTATCTAGCAGCCAATAAGGTAACATTCACAGTGTTTAGTGTTCAATCAGAAGTTTCTAGCTATGCAATGCCATGGGAATATATAACCCATAATTAGGAGAAAAAATACTCAATTGACACTTGCCTAGCAATGACATGAATGATAGAATTAGTAGACAGGGAAATTACAAAAGTTATGATTGTTCAAGAAGCTAAAGGAAAGAATAATTGTTAAGTAGATACATAGAAAATATTAAGTAGACCCAAATTGAGTATCTAGATATGAAAATTAAAATTTCTAAGATGAAAAATACACTGCATGTGATTATCAGTAGATTTGACATTGAAGAAAAAAAAGACCAGTGAACTTGAAGACAGAAGACATGGGAAGTTAAAGGCAAAACATATTTGTAAAGATAATGGTTGACATTTTCTAAATTTGAGGAAAACTTTAAAAGCAAAGATCCAAGAAGTGTATTATACTCAATTCCAAGAGAATACACATACACACAAACTACACCAATGCATATAAAAACACTGTTTAAAATTAATGATAGAGGGAAAATATTAACATAGCCAGAGGAAAAAAAGACATATTATATATAAAAGAAGAAAGATAAGTATGACAGAGAGTTCTTGTTGGAAACAATGCAAGACAAAAAACAGTGGAATAATACCTTTAAAATACTAAAATAAAAAAGTCAACCTTAAATTCTATATTCAGGAAAAATCTTTCATATTATAAGGCAAAATAAAGCCATTTTAAGATATACAAAGCTAAAATTATTAGTTGCCAGTAGAAGGATGATGATACTAGATAGAACTTTAGAGCAATACAAAGGGACAAAGAACAGAGGAATGATAATGATCTGAAATAATTATTTTTTTTCTTATTATAAATCTTTCTAAAAGATACTTGACAGATGTGCACTTTTGGCCAGAATGGACTAACAGGAATATAATTTATTATTTTTTTGAAACAACCAAAAAATGAACAAAACATATGAAATGTTAGCTTTGAAATCACTGAACATTAGGAAACAAAAGAAAGTGGTAGATTCACAAAATGCTTCAAGTGAAAGGTTGTATTTGCCATTATACATACAGAAACCTGCTTTGCACACAAAGACTGATACTGAAAGAAAGAAAAAAAATTACTGTGCAAGTACTGGCAAAAAAAAAGCAAAAAACAAAAAAACACCTAACTCCTCTGGTGTGCCATTCTAATATCAGGAAGAGCATAATTTAAAGTATGTTGAATCGCTGGAAACAAAGAAGAATATTTTAAAAATATTTTAAAATGATGAGATATGTCTGCAAAAAAGATACCACAATTCTAAATTTTTATGCACTCAATATTGTAACTTCAAAATATAAAATGACTACACTGACCAAACTAAAAGGATAAACAGATACATAAAAAATTATACTAGAAAACTTTAACATTGCTCTCTTAATAGCCTGTAGAAAAAGTTAAAAATATGTATAATGACAGAGAAGATCTATAAAACAAAGTTAACACAATACAATTAACAAGTATGGTGCACATGAAACGTTTACCAAAATTGACCATGTACTAGGATATAAACAGATCCTTTAAAATATCAAAGAATTTGATATAGTATACTCTAGTACCACACTGGAATTTAGTTAGAAATCAGTTTAAAAAAAAGATAAATAAAAAATTTATAAGTAACTCTAAGTTAAAGAATATGTGTCTATATACTCCATAGGCTAAAGAAGAAATCACAATGCAATTAGAAAGCATGTAAACTGAAAGATAATGAAGGCAAAACATTTGAAAACATGATGCAGGTAAGGCAGTGATTAGAGCCAGATTAAAATGAGATCTCCATGTACTGGAAAAGAATAAAGTAAAAAACAAATCAAAATCTTATATTCAGCCTAAAGTATCTAGAAAAATAAAAACAAAATAAAGTGAAGAAAAAATAAAAATTAAAAGAGAAATTATTAAAATAGAAAAGAATTCCAACAATATAATGTACAGTCAGTAAATTTACAAATGGCACTGTGAAAAGAATAATGAGATTTATAAACTCTTAGAATAACTTTACCAAGAAAAATATTCCTCTAAATATTTATATCAGGAGTTAAAAAGTAAACAACACTACAGATTTTACAGATGTTAAAAAGTCAACAAAATACTCTAAACAGGTATATGCCAGTGTTGGAAAATTTAAATGAACTAGTAAAAAAAATACAACTTACAGAAACAGAAAGAGGATCAGATTTAACTAGTAACCATTAACTGATAACAAACTTGTATCTTTTATTAAAAAAAAATATATATATATATATATATATATATTTGAGTTGGAATCTCCCTCTGTCGCCCAGACTGGAGTGCAGTGGCTGCTCCTGGCCACCACAGCCTCGACCTGCTGGGCTCCGGTGATCCTTCCACTTCAGCCTTCCAAGTAGCTGGAACTACAGGCACGTGCTACCACGCCCGGCTAATTTTTTTGATTTATTGTAGAGATGAGGTCTTGCCTGCCCAGGCGGGACTTGAACTCACGGGCTCTGGCAATCCACTCACCTCAGCCTCCCAAAGGTGCAGTATTATAGGCTGAGCCACCAAGCCCGGCTTAAAAAATAATTTTTAAAATGCCAGACTCAATGACTTCAACAGTTAAATTTGGCTAAACCTTTAAAGAAATAATAACATCAATATTATTGACTATTCCAGAGAATAGTCAAAGAGAGACTACTGTAACTTTGATATCAAAACCCAGAAAGGGCATCACATCAATAAGAACTCGACGACCAGTCTCTTTTCTGAACAAAGATACAAAAACTATAAACACAACATTAGCAAAGCGAATTCAACAATATATAAAGGGCAAATACAACCCCTAAAAGTGGAATGTATTTCAGGCATGCCAGAGTGGTTTATGATTTGAGAAACAGAATATCTAATTCATCTTGTCAACATAAAAAGGAAAAATTGTATGATCCTATTGACAGATTCAGTAACAGCACTTGAAAAATTAAGAAAGTATTTACTGGCTACTATTAGAAAGTTCAAGAACAGCAGATGTTGGCATGATTGCAGAGAAAAGGGAATGCTCATCCACTGTTGGTGGGATTTTACACTAGTTCAACCTCTATGGAAAACAGTATGGAGATTTCTCAAAGAACTAAAAATTGTATTACCATTTGATTCAGCAATCCTGTTACCAGAGATCTACCCAAAGGGAAAGAAATCAACATATAAAAAAAGGTAAGTGTACTTGTATGTTCATTGCAGCACTATTCACAATAGCAAAATCATGAAACCAACTTAAGTGCCCACTAACAACTGACTGGATGAAGAGAATGTGGTATATATACAAAATGGAATATTATGCAGCTATAAAAAAGAGTGAAATTATATATTTTTTTGCAGCAACATGAATGGAGCTGGAGATCATCATCCTAAGTGAACTGACTCAGAAACAAAACAAACAAGCACTGCATGTTCTTGTTCATATTTGGAAGCAAAATGGTCACACAGATGAAAATAATAGTCAATGGGGACATTAATAAGGAGGGAAGTGGGGAGGAGGATAGGGTTCAGAAATTACCAATGAAGTACAAAGTTTACTATCCGGGGAATAGACCACCTGAAATCCAATCCCCGCCACTACACAATATGTCCATGTAACAAACATGCATGTGTACCCCTGAATCTAAAATAAAAATAAAAATAAAGCACCTATTAGAAAAAACACAACTCTTGGAAAAGTAAAAATAAAATGAAAAATTTCTTAATATCACAAAGTATTACTATGTATATAATATTTTATAGTAAAATTTTGATATTTTATCTTGAGATTGGGAACGTGGTAAGAATGCCCATTTCACCAGTCGCTTTATTATTTTCATTTTTATTTTAAAGATGTGAGGTACAATTCAGGATTAGGTATACAAGTGGCCATTGCACAGGTAAAATTTGGGCCTTCTTTTGGTCCCCACTTTGCCTGGTTTCAGGTACCCTACTGACATCATATGCCCCCCCACCCTCCCCTGGCAGTTTTCAGCTACTGCCAATCCCTTTCTTAAAGTATTATGATATTCAGAGTCTACTTATGAGTGAGAACAAGTGGTACCCAATTCTTTGATTCTGTGATAAACCACGGAGTGACTCTAAATTCATCTAAGTTGCTGCAAAGTCCATAAGTTTGTCGTTCTTTACAGCTGCATAATATTCCATCGTGTATATGTATCACATTTTTTTCCAGTCCAGTTTCAATGCACAGCCTGGTTGGTTCCATGTTTTTGCTATTGTGAATTGTATAGCAATAAACATGCATGCATGGGTATCTTTTTTGTAGAATGATTTGAGTTCCTCCGGGTACATTCCCAGAAGGGGGATTGCTGACTCATATAGAAGGTCAATTTCTAATTAGTTTATGAGTAACCACACTGTTTTCTGCAGAGGTTGAACTAGTCTGCACTACCTCCAACAGTGTAGAAGTGTGCAATTTAATGGGAATTTTTTTTCTCTAGAAAAATAGGCAGATAGAGTTGTGTCAAAAATCATTTTTGTGCTGTAATTAATATAAAGGCCTAGTTCGTTAAAATAAGAGACCTCAGAGTACCTGGCTCAAGAATACAATCTTTCCTAGCTCACCAAACAAGCAATAAATTTGTGAGGACTGAGATAGAACTGTAGAAATGATGGCTCCGTATTCTACGTCTTCTTGGATAAAATTGTGACTCCATAATTTGGAAGCTAGTTAGTTGCATCAAAAAAGGAAATATAGTTTTTAAATATTTTTCTTGTGCATTTTGTCATTAAGTATTAAAGGGCCACTTTAATTTGAATGGAGCAGATTTTAGAGAGATTTAGTAGTAGCATTAAACACTGATAAATATTTGTTACTGTTAACCATTAAAAATTTTTTGAAACTATCTCCTTTGATTTTCTTTTAATTCTCATGATCTAATGTTTCAACTTTCCTCTCTTCTGCACTAATCAGTCATTTATTCTAGATTCCTTCCAAGGACTGCATTTTATCTGTTTAGTCTTTAAGGGTCAAAGTTGCAAAGGGCTTAGTTTTCACCTCTCTAAGCTTTTCATTCTAAATATTATGTCTATAATATCTTTAAGAAAATTCTATCTCAATATTTCCTTTACATTTTGATGATTCTCAAACCTAATAAAAAACAAAACACAACTCTGCTGAAGTCTGAACCTATATTTCAAACATCCTAATAAATATTTCAATTTGGAAGACTTGCTGGCACTTCAAATCAATCACATTGAAAAATTAATCATTTCTTTCCACCAGACACCCACTGTATCATCTATCTTGGTGAATGGTGCCATTCTTTGCTTTGTAATTCATATTCCTTCTTCTCACATGCATTCTCTTCTGTGCATATCACCAATTCAGTTAATGCTTTCTACAATTTCTAGCTTTTAATATTGTTTTGTATCTATCATCTAGTCTCCCAGCCTGAGTTTAGGCTGTCACAAGTCTCTTGCCTGGCTTTTAAATCTTTACTGACTAATTGCTCTTCCAAATCTGGGAGGAGTCTTTCTTCAACTCATCTTTACAGTGAGTGTCAAAAGAAAATGGGAGACAGCATTCAAGACTGAGGAATAGAAAAAACCAAGTTGGAATGAACAATCAACAGGGTGAGTTGGAACATTCTGGAGATAATAGCCTCTTGTTGCCAGCAAAGAACTCTCTGAAGGCAGTATAATGCCTGAAAAGAAGATATGGGCTTTAGAGCCAACTGTTTAATCTCTACACAGAATTTAGTCAAAGAAATAGACTAGTAGACTGAAGAGACAGTCTTGTAGTTGAGCAAAGCAGAGTTAAGAGGACAGCCAAGAGTATTAGTAGAATTATTAGGACCAGGTGGAATACTGATCAGTCACAGACAAATCTGAATGATTCAAAGTGCAAGAATATGAGTGGTCTTGTGTGTAACTATAAAACAATTAAAAAATATGTATAAGTTCACTGGGCTTGGTGGCTCAGCCTGTAATCCCAGTACTTTGGGAGGCTGCGCCGAGTGGATTGCTTGAGTCTGAAGGTTCAAGACCAGCCTGGGCAACTTGGTGATACCTCATCTTTACAATAAACAAAAACAAAAAAATTAACCGGGCGTGGTAGTGCTAGCCTGTAGTTCCGGCTACTAGGAAGGCTGAGGTGGAAGGATCGCTGGCAACGGAGTGAGAGACTCCAACTCAAAAAAGAAAAAAAAAGAAAAAAGAAAAAAGAACCTCTCAGAGAGGTCTGTTAAGTGTCCAGATTAGAATTAGTGCAAGGAAGCTTCAGGAAGCAAATTTTCGCACACTCCGAGAATCCCTTTTTGTCATCAGAATTGGTGGGCAAAGAAATGGGTTGCCTAGTGATTGAATGAGTTCCCAGTAACTGAAATGATTCAAACAAAGACTGCCTGAGTGCCATGAAGCTATTGTACACGCTATTTCTACATTACATAGATGAGTGGAGTAGACAGTTGCTAAGCTCCTTTAAAACTCTCAAATGTAAATTTTTATGTTTTCTCTTAATTTGAAAGTTATAATTCGATTCCAACTAGACTATGTGAAACTCTCATATTCTTCTCCCATACTGCAGACATTAAACAGATATTTGTGGACATTCTCTTTGTGTAGTTCTCCATATACTCAAAGAAGTGGTTTACACCTTGGTCCCATTCATATTCAGCACTTGTTTTTCTTTCTTTTTTAGTTTGCTCTTTTCTTTCTCCTTTGGGTTGAAAACTGAGCTGCCAATTAACTCAACCAGTTAATTCAATCAGACCTTTAGTTTGTCTGGGTCTTTTAGTGGAACACAAATGATGAAGGCGACCTGAAGTGCAGCTAAGTCTTGGGATTCAGCTTTGGCAAACAGAGATGAATAAAACTAACTGGTCCTTCGTGGAGAGACCAAAGCCAAGCAGCAGTGACAGAAGATCTGACTCAGGAAGCTTCTAGCTGCGAAAGCTGCATTTCTTAGATTTGTTGTCAAATGTAACATTTGGAAGTGGTAAATCATTGCAGGAGCCAGTGTGCTTGGCAAGTACATTCCTGCCTGGGTTGCTGGCAATACAAGCTGTGGCTTCATAGTCTCATACAGTTCTGATGGGGACATGTGAGCCATCAGTGACTGATCATTTTGGGAAAACCTGACAGAAAACAGAAATTTTCCTTACTTTCTGTTGCTATAATGAAGTGAGCAGAAGCTGAATGAAATAAAGTTGTCTCATTTATTACACAGATGACTCACATGCGTTCTGACTCATGCCAGTAAAATCACTCTGCCACTGGCAGAAATATGCCAGGGCCTAAGAAGGACTGTGCTCTGTGCACCCCCTTCCCTCCCCCACAAGGACTGGAACATCATGATGCTGTTCAGATTTACCTTTCTGCCTTGGAGGTGGGGCAGTTAGTCATTAAACTGCAAGATGGCGTTTCTGGCTATAGATACACCCTTTGGGATAGGATGTTGTTAATCAACCCTGTCCATGACATCATGAAATTAACAGCTCCTGCATATAAGGAACATGTAATAGCTTTGTCGTTTCCACGATTTAAGATGCTTCTCTCCTTTAATCCATCAGGTAAAACAAAGATGCTGGGGAAACCTGTACTTTCAGAACAGATGCCTTTATAATTGTGCTGTTGGAATGAATGTGCTGTCATGCTCTGCATTATGTCTCTTTTCCATCTGTTTTCTATCTGGTTATGTTTGAGCTGCAGCCATCTTCCCCCCTCAGTTTAGTTTTAAAAATCAGTGTGATTAGGGTGTTGCCATGAACTTGAATAAAAGCAGAATGTAGCTGTGTGATGTCATTGCAAAAGTTTCCCAGTTAGGTGTTCTGAGAATGTATCATATTAGTCAGAAATAAAACTCATTTGATTATCTTTCCGGGATATGTGCAGGTGAACCATTTATAAGTTCATGCTAAAATCCAAAATTAATTGTGATTAGTGTTTAATGATAAAAGTTGACTTTTTAGAGAAATACATTTGGTTTATGTTTATTGAGATTTTCCATTTATTAAGAGCAGTTTTCATTTTTTCTATTGGTTTTAGTAAATTTTTCTATCATCGTTATTATTATTCTTAACTATTATTACTATTAATACTATTCTATTATTATTTTAAAATTATTGTATGGAAACAATAAAAGAAAACTTAGATTGTCAAGTCCTTTTACTTCATCTCATCCATCCAACTTCCATGTGAATGCAGAGATGTAGGGACAGGAAAATTAAGTGACCTACCTAAGATTACAGGGGAAAAAATTGACACTGTTATATCTTGGCTTCAGGATCTCTGTCTGGTATTCTTTTTTTTTTTTGAGTTGGAGTCTCACTCTGTCGCCCAGACTGGAGTGCAGTGGCCGCTCCCGGCCACCGCAGCCTCGACCTGCTGGGCTCCATCGATCCTTCCGCCTCAGCCTTCCGAGTAGCCGGAATTACAGGCTTGCGCTACCACGCCTGGCTGATTTTTTGATTTATTGTAGAGATGAGGTCTCGCTGCCCAGGTGGGTCTTGAACCCGCGGGGCTCAGGCAATCCACTCACCTCAGCCTCCCAAAGGCGCGGGATTACAGGCTGAGCCACCGAGCCCGGCTTCTGTCTGGTATTCTAACAAGAAGTGAATTATGTACATCATTTAATTTAATTTTTAATGTATTTATTTTTTTGAGTTGGGGTCTCAATTTTCACCTAGGCTGGAGTTATAGTGGGCACGATCACGCCTCACCACAGCCATGACCTCCTGGGCGCAAGTGATCCTCCCACTTCAGACTTCCAAGTAGCTGGGACTACAGGCACACAGCATTGGCTAATTTTACTTTATCTATTTTTTTTATAGTCATAGGTCTTGCTGTGTTGCACAGACTGGTCTCAAACTCCTAGGCTCAAGTGTTCCTTCCACTATGGCCTCACATAGTGCTGGGATTATAGGTGTGAACTAATGTACTTGGTCTAATTTTATTTTCACATGTCACATTTATTCTTATGAAATGGTTACTCCTTGAAAAAAAATTCTAGTTTTTTCTTGATGGGTTCTATACCCTTCTCTCAAAAATTTGGAATAGCCTCTGCACAACTGTTTACAGTTGTCAAAACATCCCTCCTCTTTCCCATTCACAGACCTTTCTTTTTTCCATACATCACATTTTTTACTTTCACTAGTGGGAGCCTGGAATATGGATTCTTGAAAGAAAAAGAAGAGCAAAGAGATATCTATTTCGACTGATATTAGTTCTCTGTGGACTCAAATTTTATGTAAAGAGTCATTTTCTATGTAAGTTGAGCTAAATTTTTTAAGGAAAATTTCTAAGTTAATAAATGTAGATTGGTTAATAAGGCCAAATAGATATGATTACTTGTTGACCCATCTCTGAAGCAATCTCTGTATCTTATCTGGAGTTTTGAATATGTGTTCTGTTGGACTTTATTTCTGTATGTTTTCCCCACGAAATAAGATTCTCCGTAAAACAAGCTCAATAAATGCCAGGTAATATGTTTTGCTGTTATGATATTTAAAATGCGTATTTGTATGGTAGAACCTTTGAGATGTCATATAATGAAGAAGTTCTTCTAATTATGTTTAGTTTTGTTAAATACTACATTTTTCTCCTTGCCATCAATGTTGACATGCCAAAGAGTTAGTGTTTCATGGAACATTTATTAGAAATTTCTAACTAAAATTTTATCCTTACAGGTAATACAAAATTATTTTTAAAAATCGTTAATAAAATGCAAAGTATGAAAATTTTGGTGAAACACAAATTGTATGTTTTATGTTAGATAAGATTATTTGAACAAATAATTGCTGTCTTTGAAAGTAATGAAATAAACTGAACTATGAGCATTTTATGGGTAGGGACTAAATATTTTTTTTTTTTTCCTTACCACCCAACACAGTGCCATAATCAAAGTTCAATCTTTAACAGTGGTAAGGAAAAATATATCTGAGGATTTTAGATTACTTTGTATATAAGAACATTCACTTGACTGCTAGAAAGAAAATTAATACCTGTTCCAATCCATGCAAAATGGTACATTTTACTTAAAAGGCTCTTTTTAAAAAATAAAATAACTTTAGTCACTAGCAAAGTCTCATTGAGAATGAATACATTCTACTTATATTTTTGGGGGGCAAAAAGAAAAAAAATTGCAGAATCATTGAATAGTTGTTATAGCTGTACCATAAGGAACATGACCAGTTTTTTCTTTAAAAAAAAAAATGTCTGCTTTCTAAGAGATAATAAAAAAATTAATTAAACCAACTTCTTGTTTTTCTGCTACTTTCAATGCAAGTCATAGATTTATTAAAATTTGTATCATTCTAGTGGAAATACACATATGTTTTTTCTATCGAATATTATTGTTTTGTTTTAAAGTTACTGATAGTGTCACGTAATTATGTTATGATATAGAATATGTGGTCTGGTAAAACAGAAAAACAAAGTGACAACAGTCAACGCAGTGGTAAATTTGGGCTAATAGTAATCAGTATTTATAATATTCCAGAGCTAATTATCCCAATTCTCTCTATCTTTTCTTTTGATACCCTAAGACTTTTGCCTATTTTGCTATATGTTTTAACTTTAGTGGGATAAAATCATACCAAAACAAGTATGATGAGGGCTCTTAGGAGATTAGTGGACAGTGATATTGAAGCTGTGTAGAATTATGATCTGCCAACATACCCATTAGATTTGTAGGCCCTGCATATATAAATATATGGCATTTATCTGGTAGATTGGAGATATGGTCTTGACATAGGAAATATTGCTATGTCTTGATACCAGAGCGAGAGCTTCAGGCCAATGGAAACATCTTTCCAACTATTAACTGTATAATAGATTATTGTGCCATGCAGCCCAGACAAAAATGTTGAGCCTCTGGATCCATGTCTTTATTTGTTCTCACTGAATTATTTGCTCTTCAGTATTGCCTTCCTTGTTATTTTTCTTGTGGTAGTTATTTAAGTGCAGCATCTAACCATTCTTCTGTTCAAGTCTTCTGGATGGCTGCATTTTACTTCTACAGTGTTTTATTCTTCTTAGTAAAGCTTTTTCATTAGTCATCTAGTGTCTATAATTCTGTATCTTGCTTAAAAATATGATTAGAAGAAAATTAACACTTCCCCTTCATAGCTAACTTATTCACAAATACCTTTGATTCTATGATATGAGAAGAAAATGAATAATGAGAGAAGCATATGCAACTTAGTATAAAATTTTAATGCTTTGGTTGTCATGCTAGATGAATTAAGTTATTAAAGAATTAAGTGAATGTTTATTGAATGCTCATGCTGTGCTTGACACAGGTATCTACTATGTACTAGGTGATGACCATACTATGAGAGCAAAGTTGACATGACTACTTCCTTAATAAAACTTTCCAGCTATTTGCAATGCATACACAGATATGCAGTGAAATAACTATAGCTTATTGGACTTCCTAGAAAATAATGGTGTAGAGAGCACTCTAGGCAAAGATGGTATCAAATGCATAGGCCTTGAGTTAGGAAAAATTTGTGGGGCATATTCTAGAAAGCAAGGAAGAAGACCAATGTGGCTAGCAAATGACAAGCAAGCAGGAGAAAGGCAACAGATGAGGCAGAGGCTCAGCCATGCAGAGCCTCGATCCATCATGAGAGTTGAGACTTTAGGCTAGGTGCCATGGAGAGTAATAAAAAGGTTCAAACAAAGAAGTGGCATGACCAGATTTGTAATTTTAGAGTTTCATATTTCTGTGTAGAAAAAACTAAATTGGTAAAAGTAAAAAGGAGAAACAGAGATAGTCCTTAAGTTTTTTATTTTCCTTTCTTTTGTTTTTTTAAGTTCAGCGCAGAAAAACTGATGGTTTGGTTAGGGTGGTAGCCATGGAAAAAGAGATAAGTACATGAAGTGGAGAAATATTTTTGGAAGTGAAGTGGTAAGATCATTGTTAATGAAATATAGAAAATAAGAAAAAGGAAGTAGATAGAAAATGATAGTTCTGGCTTGAATATAATTGGCAGTGCTATTTTCTGAAGGAAAAACGGATTTGGATATTTGGATGATATGAAAAAAGTTCCATTTTGGACTTGCTACTTTGGACTTTCTATATTTGAGATGTGTAGTAGAGAAGTAAGTGGGAATGTGAACTTATTTATCTATCTAATGTCATTTTTTATCTATCTACTTACCCACCTACCTACCTACCTAGCCATCTATCAACTACCTGCCTATGTATGTACAAGTTTAGAGCTCAGAAAAGACAAGTCTAGATTGAAGATATAAGTCTGGAAATCCGTATACAGATGGTAGTTGAAGCAACCTGAAACAGACAGTGTTAACAGAGAAAAGGGAGAAAGCTTAGAAATGAGTGCTGAGACACCCCTATTGGTGGAAATTTGGTGAAGGAGAAGGAGCCAACAAAGAAAACTGAAAAGGAGGGGCCAGAGAATAAGAGGAAAGCCAGGGAGTGTAGTGATACTGAATCTTTATAGCAGAGAATGTTTCGAGAAGGAATAAATGGCTGTCTGTGTCAAATGCTTCTTAAGAGTTGAATAACATGTAGACAAATGTGTCTTCATATTTAGCAACATGGGCAACTGATAACTTTGACAAGAATCATTTCAGTGGAGTTGTAGGGATGCAATGCAGGTAAGCATGTGATGAAAAGAGAATGCAAGATGAAGAGGAGTTAGAGTGTGTGGAAAATTGTTATGATTTTCTTTTTTTTAAGGGGAGCAGGAAATAAGAATTTGGTGTGGAATGTGGGAGATTTATTTGTGGCTAATGAAAACTATTCTGATATTTTAAAAATATGAAACAATGCATACATTGTGAAATATTCCATAGGAGCAGAGAATTCTAACAAATAGCTGGAATTCAGCTGTAATTTGAGTAGAGTCAAGTATTTTTATTGATATAGTCCATCACCTACCCTTCTTTATCACTTCTATACTGATTATAAGTATATGTTATTGACAATAATGATCCAGGGAACAACTAGTATGAAACAGTGTTCCTATTTTACATAGACACGAAAGTCCAGAATAATCATGGGAAGCAGTAAGATATTCTTTGTCTGAAAGTGATCTTGATGAATAGCAAAATTTTGAAAATGACCGTAACATTAGCTCAATGGCTCTAGCTGCAACAGAAATGCAATTCTTTGCTACATTAATTCCAGCTTGTCTTTCTCTTTTGTTGGTGTTTACAGTGATGCTTCTAGAACCCTAATGCCACTGTTGTCTCCGTTTTTTTTCAAGACATTCTAAAATAGTCTTGATAAAGCAAGATGCAAACTTGAATAAAAAAACAACTTCTACCTTGATGATGAAATTCTGCAGTTCTCAAACATTTCAACATCAGGGCAAGAGTAGCAGAAGAGAAGGTCTGTGTTCACAGTCAGCCTGAACTGCCTGTAATCCTAAGACCCTTCTTTCTGCATGGTCTCAATCAAGGCCAACACCACTGGGCATGGCTTCTGTGGTGGCAACAGAGTACAAATGCCACTGATATGGCCGGGACATTTCTGTAGAGAAAACGACATCTGGAGCATCTGTTCTGATATTCTGCATATTATACTTCCCTTACCAATAGACATGGCAAGACAGAATTTTGGGCTAAATCCTTTTAAAGATATTTCTTGCCTTTTGAACCTATCTCTGAACTCAGAACTCTTAGGGTACTTTGTTCTCTTTGATCATCAGTATTTTGAAAGTTTCTACTTGGAATAGAAAGTGTTAAAAACTTGCATATCAAAGTACATAGTTCCAAGGACTATCAAATGCAAAGGGTCCTCTTGTGAACAGAGTCCTATCTAACACTCAGTGTGTTTGGCTAGAAGAGTTTTCAGGTGACACATAATCTAACATGTTTTGATAGACGTGGATGTTGTTTTTCATCTTGGCAAAGAGAAGTTTCACAGACTAACTCAGCTATTCTTGAATGCCCAAAAGACGAGTAAGTGTCTTCCTCTTAAAGCTCTGAAGCATTTTCTCCTCAGTCAGAGGTTCTGCTGGGTCGCAGAAGGAAGGGATTGCTACCTGACCTCAACTGGGAAGTGCCTATCCATTCCTATGCGACCTATTCAAAATCTGTTTGTCTAATTTCATCTATAAGGCAGTCCAAGAGAAGAGGCAAAACTGGCTATGTAGTGAATTGCTTCTCCTAGGTGGCTGCAGTCAAATCTTTAATGGAAAACTGTGGTGTATGCCTGATTATTTGTCTCTGAACTCTGGAAATTGTCAAATGGGGCATTTGGAAATGACTAACATCTAATCAACATGTTTGTTGCTGTGTTAGGATCACCAGTTGTTAACATAACAGTGCCTCTGCTGTTTTATAAAGGTCATGCTGTCACATAATTCTTATCTGCAGAGCCTCATTCACCAAAAGGTGAGTGCTTGAGAAAGAACAGGGTAGTATGAGGGTTTCAGGCAGATGCATTTATGTGGGTGCATTTGACTCAGAGTTGGGAATGAAATTCGGAAAGTATCAATACCATTCTTTTTATTTTTCCTTTATACTACCCTATTTCAAAGGCTAAATCTATATAAATAGAAACTAAATGAATATAATTAAGTGATCTAATTTAGAAATGATGGACTTTTTAAGTTGACTATTGAATTTACCTAGATGCAAAAATTCCAAGTTTTTTGAATGTTAACTATCATTCTTTGTGTGTGTTTGCTTGCACACACATGTGTGCACATGTGTGGTGATATACATGGGTATGTCTAAATTGAAACAAAAACACCATTTAAAAATCTTTAAAAATGAAAGCACTTTTAATTCTGTAATAGCCCTTAATACACATAATTTAGAAGTAAATATAATATTGTTTGATTTTATTTTTAGTTGTAAATGGTAAGGTAATTTGGTCAAAGTAGGAAGAAACATGAATTTATTTCTCACAGTTCAAAAGGCTGGGAAGTCCAAGATCAAGGCCCTGGCATTTACCCTGACGAGAGCCTTCTTGCAGCATTCTTACATGGCAGAAGACAGAAAGAAAGCTAGCTGAAATAATCATAAGGACCTTAATCTAATTAAAGAGAAAGAAACCCTCATTGCCTAATCACTTCTTAAAGATCCCACCTCTTAATACCATCACATTGGCAACCCTACATCTTGAAGGTGACACACTCAAACCTTGGTATAACTCGATTCTTTAACTCAATTCATCATACCCATGCACAGACCTGTTGACTGATAAAAGTTATTTAATGATATATTGCATTTATTCACAGCCAACACCTTAGATCTTCCTCGCTTTTTCCTGGACTTGCCTTCTCTGACCATATTTCCTCCAGACCCTCCTTTAGTCTATGAATTGTATCATTTACTTTTTGTGATATCATTCTCAGTTTTTTTTTATTTGTACAAATTTATGGGGTACATGTGCAATTCTGTTACATGCATAGAATACATAATGGCTAAAGAAAATGTAGTATATATACAAAATGGAATACTAGTCAACCATAAAAAAGAATGAAACGATGGATTTTGTATTCTGCTTTTATCACTAATCTTGGGACTGTAAGTTGGAGTAAAAATGAGTGCTCCAAGTTTACTTTTATGTTTAATGTTTAAATATATATAAGTAAAAACATTTAGGGCTTCTTAATGGCTTTTAAGAATATGGAAGGAGGGAGAAAAAAATAATATATAGAAATCCTGAGACCAAAAAGTTTGAGAAAGTCTGATCTAATTATTGAAGAACATATTTTTCTACTTGTATTGTTAAAATCTGTAAGAAACTATTTTTCAGTGTCTCCTCTCTCAAGATTTTGATCATTATATTAAAATGCTGCCTCATTACTTATCCTTCAAAGAAACAATAATAGTTCTCGATTACATGGAATTAGGTATACAATATGGTATTTTTTTTAACACACACATAATTTTAAAAAAACAGAGCGAATCTTCAAATGTCTAACTGCTCAACCATTGACCAGTTTTGTAAACCATGAGTATCCTACTTAACCTCTCTGTGCCTCAGTTTTCTCCTTTGTAAAATGGAGATGGTAACTCCAGCTATGTCACATGGTTGTTAAATATAAACAAGTTAGCATATTTGAGGCACCTGGGATAATGCTTAGCATATGTAGCACTCAATGAATATTAAAAATTAGGTAGGACCATTATTTCTTTCCACTGACTGCAGTATAATGACAGCTTAAATTTAAGACTGAAGTCAGAATTTTTTTTCCCTGAGATTCATTCATGTGTTGCAAATGATAGGATTTTCTTTTTTTGAAGGTTGAATGGCACCCATTTTGTGTGTGGGTATGTGTGTATGTGTGCGTGCGCGCGTGCATGTGTGTGTGTGTGTGTGTGTGTGTGTGTGTGTGTGTGTATGACATTTTCTTTCTCTATTCATCTGTGGATGGACACCTAAGTTGATTGATTATTTTGGAAATAGCAATGAAAGATAGAGAAGTTTAATTTTGTATATGTATATCTTTCTTCCACACTGATTTTTTAAATTCATTAAATGGTTAGAGTAGAACCTTTGGCCTTGTAACTGTTCTCTAATTCTTATTTGATTAGATTGGAATGGTAGAGCGCAGAGTAGGGACAATATTTAAAAGAGAAGGGATAGGAATTATAAAGATTTGGCAGTCTTGATAAAATATGGCTAAAAGAATCTGACCTTAACTTTAGACTACCCATTTATTGAACTGCTTATTCTAGCTCTAGAAAAAGGAGTAGAGACTGAAGTGCTTATCATATGTCATGTTGAATCATTTGGAATTGTTTTTAAGGCTAAAATGTGCTTCTAAATTCTGAACATTCACTTTTACTCCAATTTACAGTCCTGGAATTAGTGTTTAAAACAGTAACAATATGGACAAATGACTTTCTGTTTTTAAGTCAAGTCTAGTTTGCTGAGGATAATGATTTGTGACATGAACCTGAAGAAGCTGCAATAATTGACATAGTCCAAAGTAGCAATCTGATTATAGCACTCTCAATTGCAGTTTTCTCTTAAACTAATTCTATTCTGAACTTGGGGAATGATGTCATAGTGTTTCACTATATACATTTTCCATGTATACAAACAAAAAATAGCATCGACTGACATTTTATGTATCAAAATCTGAATAGAGAACATAAATGGCTTTCGATGTTCAAATATTTTACAACTATAATAGGTTTGAATTGGGCCATAGCCCCCGAGACCTATCTGAATTCTTCCTTCAACTAGTTTTCAGAGAGCAAAATGAAAGTCAAAGCACATGTTGCTATCTACTGGGCAATGCCCTAACCCAGAGAGAGTTTGGTGGCACCTAGGGAATCCTTTGTTTAGTTTATGTAGGCAGAGTACCAGAGTGAAACCAGTCAAAATTCTAATTTTGCTACATTTCAGTTTGAGCCCTAATGAAAAGCTTTGTTCTTACACAGTTTATATAAGGACTCCCCAATCCACACAGTACATGCAGCAATGGAAAGCAGATAGGGAAAAGCTTTGGCTACCAGTCCAGACCTTTCTTATTGGTTGGACATTTTTCATGGTGCTGCCTGCAGTTCAGCCAGCTGAGCAGGAGAAAAATCATCCTTAGAGGAGCCATAGGAAACAAGAGCTGCTCTGCTGTCCAGCACTGCCAATGCTCAGAAGAGTAGGAGGGTCGGCCAACCCACATGCTGTTGATCTCTTAACTCCAAAATATGGGGTAATCAAATGTTCTTAACTCATGCACAGTAGCATTTCTCCTTGAGGAGAGACTAGGAGTAAGTGTGTGTGGGAAGGAGGGGCTGGAGGAAGCGCTGAGCTTTCTTTTAGGCAAAGAACTTAATCTATTTGTCTTAGTCTGTTCAGGCTGCTGTAAGAAAATATCATAGACTGGTTAACTTCTGCATAATAGGAACTTCTTACAGTTCTGGAAGCTGAGAAGTCTAAGATCAAGGCGCTGGCATATTCAGTGTCTGGTGAGGGCCCACTTTTTCATAGATGGATGGATGCTGAAAAAAGCAATTATGGGCATGACCATTTTGCCAATTCTGCTGAACTTTAATGTAAACAAATATTTGTCTTTTCCTTCCCCACTAGAATGTAAGTTTCACTATGACAAGGTTTTTATATGGTATGTCCACTACTGTGTCTCGTGTGTCCTCAGGCTTAAAACTGTGCCAGACTCATAAAAAAAATTCAATAATATATGTTGAATAAATTAATTTCACCATATTATTGCCAATTCCCAGAATCTCATATAAGATAATAATATTGTCTTCAAAACCCATTTTATCCCGTTAGTCAGTCTGGTTTATTAAAATTTCTGAGTGCCAAAAATGTGCCAGGTACATTGGGAATAAAAAGATAAACAAACTAAGCCCCTTTCTCTAAGGAGCCCACATTTTAATAGGTGATTACTGATAATGCTGATGTAATTATTTTTATGAATATACTAATGACTGACATCGTTTTCTGAAGTCATGCTAATATTTAGGTTCACAAAATTCCTTTTAAATATTGATTATATTGTGGCCCCTGTGGCAGAGTCATAATTAGCCAACCAAAAGGAAAAAGTGATTGCACTGTGGCAGCATATGGCCCACAGTTTCTGTTATTTGCTAATTTGGAGAAGGCCTAACATTTTTTTAAAGACTTTTTTTTTCTGTTAAGTATGACATATTTGCATATTCACTTTTTTTGGAAGATAATAGCTATCATAGTGCCGGGATCTAAAACAAATTCTTTAAAAATACATAAAAATCATACGTGTGCAAGTATCTTTTTCATAGAGTGACCTAAGTTCTTCCAGGTATATTCCCAGTAGGGGGATTGTGGGGAAAAGGATTGAAAGTGGTGGGAAACTGCAGGGAAGGGGGTGAGGGGGTGGGGAGATGGGATTGACAGTAGTCGATATCTGCCTGGGGAAGGGAGGGGCACACCTCATCGATACAGGTACCTGCACAGTGAATATTTGTATACCTAGCTCTGAATTGTACCCCACAATTTTAAATAAAAATTAAAAGAGGAAAAAAACCCATAAAAATCAGCAATTTATTTACTCTTTCTATAATAGTCCTTTCCTGTGATTTTTTGGAAAACATGAGCAATGTGCCATTGTTAGCATCAAGGCATTTTATCTTAAACATTATTTCCATAAGTCAGAAAAAACAGAATTTTTTGTGTTAAATAAAAGCTATAGTGAGAAAAATATTATTAAGAATCATTAAGACAATCCTGTCATTTTTCACAAAAGAGCTAGCTATAAGGAAAAGAATAATACTTTATTTTAATATAATAAAATGACCAGTTGAAAATATAATGTGAGGTTCTCAGTCCCTGGTTTTTGGTTTAACTGGTAGTATGGGCTATAGATATGCTTATTATTTTAAATTGTATTTAGTTATTGGCACCACTGGTTGTGGACCACTTCTGTGCAAGAGCCTGGCTCTTAGTAGGAGCTTTAAAATGTGATGGTCAAATGTTGGTTCAATATCAAAACTAAATCCCTGTTTCCAAAGCCCATTAAGCAAAATCATATATTTCTGGAATGCCAACTTCTTTAGGAAATATAGGTTTCATTTTTTTTTGTTCATTCTTTCTTTTGTTCTTTCTTGTAGCTCCTTTCTTTACAGTCATATCCAGAATAAAAATGTTGTAACTTACATTCTTAATGATAAAGCTGACAGTGGTACCAGTTAACATGTGTTAGCCTAACTTGTGAAAATCCCAAATTCCTAACAGTATTGTAGCCTTTACAATGAAAATCAATGAGTTAAATTGGCTAGAACAAATAAGGGGACAAAGGGTAATGATAAGTGGCAAAATGAGAGAGAAACCTGCAATGTAGGAACCAGTAACAACTTGATGAGCTACATTAGATGGTTAATTAAATGTTTTTAAAGTGGTAGCCGAGAATTTTAGTTGTTTACCTTTCTCTAGTGAAGTTAAAAAAGAGAGCTTCTTATTGAATATTTTGCTTGGATAAAAAAAGCAGGATTTCATTCAGATTAGAATTATAGAGAAGGTGTTTGCCAAGGACGTGTAGGTGACTGAGATGGGAAATCGAAGCACTTCTTGGAAAATGTTTCATTTTCACCAGAATGAAAAACAAATCAATTGTTTATTAGCATTATAACTCTGCGAACAAGGTGTTCTTGCTGATGCTTATGTGAGGAGAGTATTAAGGATCTGATTTGATAAATACAAAACTAAATATGATTCTTCACTATAGAGACACTGCAAAAAGAATGTACAATCTTCACTGCTGCATCATTATTTTAGTTAGAAAGTAATAAGAGGATGTGTGGATATGGGGTTAAAATTGGGGGAGAAAGAATTTCTCAAGACTTCTACAAGTAGTTCTCTCTCCTTTGCCCCTGTGATATCAGAGATGCCAGACTTGATTACAACTTGATGGGTTGAAATCAATGATTGTCTTGGCATTGGACCACAGAGGTAGCTGTGAGAATAGGTATATTGGCGGTAAGCATGAATCTGTGGTTCAATGCCAAATAATGAAAAATCCTATGGCAAGCAACTGGTAAGTGGTGGGAAAAGCTTATCATGCTAACTTTAATTATGAGAGCTACTGAAAATATTTCAGGTTGCAAACAACTACATCACAACACACAGTAATACTCCATCAACTACCATTAGATTAAGACCCAGCAAACCTCCATGATGTCTGGGCACAAATCAGAGAGGATCTGGAAATTATGGAGTGAGGAAGATGGCCTTGGCATGTTGACTTGAATCTCTCTCTCTTTTTATTCTTCTGCCTCCTAAAACAACAATGGATGGAGACTTAACTCCTGGGTTTCTTAGTCAGTAATAGGAAAATAATCATGGTGCTAAAGTGAGTAGGAAAGAAACCTCTCCTCTGGTGGAAACACCTTTGTTCAGTGTGATCTTGGCATGTGGCAGTGGCCAAGGCCTACGCTCCAATATGGATTTACCATAAAGCTGCAAACTTTTGCCTCAACGCTCTTCACTTGTGAAACCATCCTTATATGTTTGACAAGAACTGTGTGCCAGGTTCTGGACAGAAATAGCTATAATTAAGCATTAAGCAGGCTGTACTTTCGCCTACTTCCTTTTTGCAGAAAATCAAGTACCACTAGATATTGACCACTTGCATCTATTGTTCCTATAGATAGAATCTCTGACATTAGACACATAAGGCTTTTGTTTAAGGATTGCTTAACATATTTTTCAGGTCCAGAATTCCAGGGAAACAGGTGACAACCAGTTTAAAGACTCCCACAGAAGGGCAGAATCAGCACGAGAGTACAGATTCTTCATTTCCCTGTCCCATGACTTCATCCTGCACTCTTTGACCAATCAGCTATCTCTACACTTCGACTGACTCCAAAATCCTTAAAATTCCTAGCCCCAAACTCTTTGGGTAAATGGATTTAAAGTTTCCTTCCATCTGCTTCCTCATTTGGCAGTCTCTTTCTCTGCTGCAAACCCAATGTCTCTGTGTACTGACTTGCTATGTGCATTGAACAACGGACCTGTAAGTTACACTTGCAGGAAACCAGTCTAAGATTCCATTAGAGGCTCTAAAAATGTGTTTATATAATCATGTATTCTGTTAAAATTCCAAGTGTAAAATATTTAAACTGAAACTGGCTAAGGCCCCTTTTTCTTTCTGTTCTAACTTCCCCTTCCTCATACGTTCAATCATGTCTGGGCATTAAAGTGCCAATAAATATTTTGGCACTTTAATGGTTCTGGCTGTAGGAACAATGAAAAGAGAAATATTTAATTGGCTTTTAGTGGGATATGTTTATGTGGCTAGGAGTTTCTTCTGTGTGACATTTAAGAACAGTTAAACATATGATGGTGCTGTTAATAAAAAGGGAAAGAGCAAGGGGCTGCAAGCAAGACTGGCTTCGGGGGAATGTGATCATATAATTTATAGTGCCCAGCACTTAGAAGGGCTCTGTGCTAGGCTGGGCGCAGTGGCTCACGCTTATAATCCCAGCACGTTGGGAGGCCGAAGTGAGAGGATTGCCTGAGCCCACGGGTTAGAGATCAGCCTGGGCAACTTGGCGAGACCTCATCTCTACAATAAATCGAAACATTAGCCAGGCATGGTGGTACATGCCTGTAGTTTCAGCTACTTGGAAGGCTGAGGTGGAAGGATCTCCTGAGCCAAACAAGTCGAGGCTGCGGTGGCCATGAGGGTGCCACTGCACCCCAGTCTGGGCGACACGGTAAGACTCTGACTCAAACAAAAAAAAAGAAGGGCTCTGTGCTGGCTTAATTGTGTGTCATCACTTTCTTGAAATTATTAATACTTTTTGGACAAGAGGCCCTACAAATTTAAACATCCAGTACTGGCTGCAAGTACCTTTTACAAACATTGATAATAAACATTCAGAATGTGGTCACACAGCTTATCCTTGGCATCATTTAAGACAAAATTGACTCTATAAGTGATTAACTAATTCAGTATTTTCTGATAAATACACTTTTCTTTACAAGTTTATCATGCAGATGAAATTCTTTAAGCACACATGTTAAGGTGGATTTTTCTTAAATATTTCAAAGATAATAAGGTTGTGCATTATGTCTGTTCAAAATGTATAAGCTAAACAACCTTTCAAGGTCTCAAATAAAATTTCAAAGACAAATAAGAGAAACTTGAATATGAAAGTGATGTCTAAGTTACTTACAAAATTGTTAAAGGCCAAGTAAATCATTTTAACTGAAAATAAAAAAGCCTCTTTGGAAAGATTCAATAAAAACAGTAACAAAGGACACACTCCTAGTTTTGAGGTATATGATTCTAATTTTAAAATTGATTTACTAAATATATGAGAGAAAATTCAGATGAATGATAAAATCTATAAATATTATCCTGGCATCCGAAATTAATAGTAAAAAAGATGACAAATTAACAATCTAATGTTATACCTCAAGAAATTAGAAAAGCGGTCAGGCTTGGTGGCTCAGTCTGTAATCCCAGCACTTCGGGAGGTGCACATGAGTGGATTGCCTGAGCCTGTGGGTCTGGGACCAGCCTGAGCAACTTGGTGAGATCTTGTCTCTACAATAAATGAAAAATTAACTGGGCATGGTGGCATGCGTCTGTAGTTCTGGCTAATTGGAAGACTGAGGCGGAAGGATTGCTGGAGCCCAGCAGGTCAACAGTGGGGTGGCTATGAGCATGCCACTGCACTCTAGCCTGATGGAGTGAGACTCCAACTCAAAAAAGAAAGAAAGAAAGAAAGAAATTAGAAAAGAAAGAATAAACCAAATTCATCACATGAACAGATGCAAAACCAAGAGCTACATGATTATTTCACTAAACACAGAAAAAGCATTAGATAAAATTCAATATCCATTTTTGATTTTTTTGAAAAAACCCTCAAATACCTAGGCATTGAAGGTAATAATAAGAGCCATCTATGACAAACTTGCAGCCAACATTATACATCATGGGCAGAAGTAGAAAGCATTTCCCCTCAGAACTGAAACAAAACAAAGATGCCCACTCTCAGTCCTTCTATTCAACACAGTACTGGAAATAACACTATTTCTGATGGAGTCTTGATAGTTTATATTTGCCAGCAAACACCAAAATGCTTCTACAAAGAACTCTTAAATGAGTCTAATGCATGTGAAGCTTTGCAAATAAGGTTAACATTTACATCCATATTTGTATAAACAAAGTGTGGTATGTTACAAAAAGATGAAGACCTAAGTAACACTGGATGACAAGATATTATTTCTACTAAAATTGGTGGAGAAATCCTGGAAAACTACTGGAAAAGTTAACGTAAAAGACTAATATGGCTTAGTTAGTTAGACGTTCTGGGCAAAAAGGACCGAAGTCCAGATAAGGTAAAAGAAAGCCATAATGTTATTGCCATAAGTCCTTGATATTAATTATTTACTCAAACTGGGCATATGCTCTGGGTGAGACAGTATCCTATTCATTGGTAATTGGACCCTAAAAGATTAGTGCTATGTCTTGTAATGTGACTTAGTGTCTCACTGACAGATTTTTCTTTGTTTCTAACAAAGAAACATGAAAGTAAAAGATAAAAAGAGGGACTGAAAAGGGTAGAAAGCCCATTCAATGTATATATACAGCACAGGATCTAAGAGAAAAATGAAGAGACTCTAAAATGAAGCTGAACATTGTTGCCTAAAGTCCTCTGGCCCTAGGTTTCATCTCTAGACTGATACCTAAATGGAAATATGTATCCTTTGACCTACTTCCTTCCCTCACCCTCCCCACCCTGCTAACACATCTCTACTCTCTGTTTCTGTTTATTCCATCTTTTTGTTTTTTCAGATTCTACCTAGAAGTGAGATCACACAGTAGTTTTCTTTCTGTGTCTGGCTTATTTCATTTAACATAAAGTCTTCCAGGTTCAAACATGTTGTCACAACTTACTGGGTTGCCTTTTTACGAAAATATTAAATTGGTAAATAAAATAAAAATACATATTTTTCTGTGCAACATGATGTTTTGAAATGTGTATACATTACAGAATGGCTAAATCAAGCTCATTAACATATGTATTCCCTCTTATACTGAACACTTCCAAGAGAGTAGGTTTTAGGTGATCTGTCCATCTAAAAAGGTAAATATGGAAAGGAAAACTTGCATTTGTTAATTTGCTTGAATGTGGGAATCCTTTCACTATACTTATGTGTATCAAACTATATTGTGCGCCTCAAATATATACAATACAAAAAATTTTGAGAAGAATTTATTTTGTTACGTGTATCTCATTTTAATGTCATAATATTTCCATTAAACTTGTATTTCCAAATTTAAAAAAAAGACTGTGCATATGTTTGCTCTTAATTAATTTAACAAATATTTTGTTATTGTCTACTATGTGCCAGATCCAGCCCACATAGTCTGACAAAAACAAATAAATTGTAGGGTATGTTAGGGGGTGTTAAATGCTCAGGAAATTAAAAAAAGATTAGAGTAGGATCAATGTGACTGGGATTGCTGGGGTAGGGGTTAAGTTTGTATTAAAATTTTAAATACAATGGTAAGGGTGGGTATCATTGGGAAAGTGACCTTTGAACCAAAACCTGAAGAAGGTGAAGCCATTAGTCATAGAGGTATTAGGATATAGAGGGTGCATAGGAGAGCATCCTAGAAGACCATGCAAAGGCCCTAAAATGGGAGCATAACTAATATGTTTAAAAAGCAGAATAATGACCAGTGTGCCTGCAATTTTTTTTCTTAAAAAGACTGTAAACGAATACAACCTCTGTGAAAAACAGTTTGGCAATTCCTAAAAGATCTAAAAATCGACCTTCCATACAACCCTGCTTTCCCCCTAGTGGGAATATACCTGGAAGAACTCAAAACACTATATGAAAAATATACCTGCACATGTATGTTTATTGCAGCAGTGTTTACAATAGCAAAAACATGGAACCAACTGTGCTGTCCATCGAAAGACAGCTGGATAAAAAAATGTGGTACATATACACAATGGAATATTACACAGTCATAAAGAAGGACAAGCACATAGACTTTGCAGCAATTTGGACTGACTTAGAGTCTATCATACTGAGTGATCTATCACATAAACAAAGAACTGAGTATCACATGTTCTCCCTCATAAGCGGAACTTGAGCGATTATAATACTATAAGAAAAGCATTGGCAGTAGTGGGAAATAGCCGGGGCGGGGGAGGTAGATTGACAGTAGCGGGAATCTGCTGGGGGAGAGGGGGCACACCTCATCAACAAGGGTACCTACGTAATGAACATTTGTGTACATAACTCTGAATTATACTCCACATCTTTAAAATGCAAAAATTAAAAAATAATTGATCAAAGGGAGATGAGAAAAAACAAAATACTGATTTTTCAAAAGTAAAGCAATTTCAAAAATTGAGAAATACTGTAAATTAATTATAGATAGATGAAGTACATGATCAAAAGCACAGAGATGAAGTGTGTGGTGAGATCAGGTAAAGGTGAATGGCCAGCTAAAGTTAAATGGCAAGATTCATAGCAGGCACGTTTTTAAAAATGGAGTAAAATCATGAGGCAAAAAGTTCTCACATGAATGGAGGTGGTGAGAAAACCATTCAAGAATTATTTTTAAAGAAAAATAATTGGCAATTTTATAATCATGTTGGATGACAAAGAGAAAAATTTGATATTGGCAGTTTTGTTTTTATTATTATTTTTAACAGTTCTAGTGGATATGTAATGGTATTTCAATGTGCTTTCTCTGATGATTAAAGATGCTGAATATTTTTTCATGTTCATATTGGTTACTTGTATAACTTCTGTTGTCAAGTGTCTGTTTAAAATCTTTTAGCCAATTTTTATTGGGTTTTTTTCCCTACAATTAAATTGTAAAAACTCTTTACATATTATGAATACAAATCCTTTGTCAGATATATAATGAATATTTTCTCCCAGTGGATGTCTTTCTGCTTCATTCCTTTTTTGAAAAGTATTTTATTTATTTATTTATTCATTTATTATAGAGATAGAGTCTTCCTGAGTTGACGAGGATGGTCTTGAACACCTGACCTTAAGTGAGCATCCCACCTAGACCTGCTAAAGTGTTGGTATTACAGGCATAAGCCACCACGTCATATCCTTTTTCATTTTCTTAAAGTTTTTTTTGAAAAGTAGATTCATGCTTTTTGTGTTGTCTCCCCAAATCTCTGCTGCCCCAAGGTTGTTAACATTTTTTCCTATGTTTTAAGAGTTTTATAGTCATAGCTGTCACATTTATATCCGTGGTCTCTTTGGAGTTAATTTTTGTGTATGGTATAGGAGTAAAGATTTAAAGCTATACATTGTTGATCGATGAGGATATGTTCTGAGAAATGTGTGGCTAGGTGATTTTATTGTTGTGCACACATTATAGGCTGCACTTACACAAATCTTGGTGGTATATCTACTACACACCTAAGCTATATGATATGACTTTTTGCTCCTAGACTACAAAACTGTACGGCATGCTACTCTACTGAGTATTATAGGTAACTGTAACTCGGTGATAAATATCTGTGTATGTAAACATAAGAAAGCTACAGTATGAACACTGTATGAAAAGTAAGAAGTAGTACACTTACTGGTATGTGGTATTTACTATGAATGTAGCTTGCAGGACTGGAAGTTGCTCTAGGTGAATCAGTGAATGAATGATAAGTGAGTGTGAAGGCCTAAGGCATTGCTGTACACGACTGTAAACTTTATAAACAGTGTACATTGAGGCTATAGTAAATTCATAAATTTTTTCTTTCTTAAATAGTAAATTAATCTTAGCTTACTGTTACTTTTTTTGCTTTAGAGACCTAAAATATTTTAAAGCTTTTTGATTATTTTATAATAGATTTAATTAAAATATAAACACATTATACAACTGTACAAAATATTTTCTTTATATCTTTATTATTTTTGATATTTAAATTTTTTTAACTATTTTTTTATTATAAAGATGTGGGGTACAATTCAGGGTTAGGTATACAAACATTGATTATGCAGGTACCCTCATTGATGAGGTATGCCCTCCCTCCCCTAGCAGTTTCCCTCAACTGCCAATCCCACCCCACTCACTCTCCTGACAGTTTCTCATTACTGCCAATCGCTTTCTTATAGCATTATAATTGTTCAAGGTCCACTTATAAGTGAGAACGTATGGTACTCTGTTCTTTGTTTCTGTAATAGATCACTGAGTATGGATCGTGTTTATTACTTTTTACCTTTTATTTTATTTTTAAATTAAATTAAATTAAATTTTATACTTGTGGGTACATGTGGGGATTTATTATACAAGTAAGTTACAGGTGAAGTTTGGACTTCTAGTGGGCTCTCTTTCCCTCTGATAGTGGACCTGACCCTCTTTCCCTGGATCTTGGACCTGGTATCTAACCAATTTTTAGGTACTGAGACACAAACACATTAGCCTAGGCCTACACATGTCCAGAATCATCAAGATGACACTAGGTGATAGGGACTGGTTTAGCTCCATTACAATTTTGTGGGACAACTGTATATATGCAGTCTGTTGTTTATGGACATGTTATTATGTGTCACATGACTAGATTTATTTTCCTATTCCAGCCACATTTGTTGAAAATACTTTCTTGACATCTTTGTTAAAAACTATGCAACCCTATATGTGTGGGTCTATTTCCATATTCTGTATTTTGTTTCACTAATCTATATCTATCTTTATGCCAAAATCACGTTGTAGGGATTACAGTAGGTTTATAGTAACTAATCTGATAGAAATTGTCATATATTGTTTGGGATTATGTAAAATAGTACAGCCACTTTGGAAATCAGATTATTTCTTATAAAATTAAATGTACATTTAACATATGACCCAACAATTCAATTCATAGGGCCAAGGAGAAATGATGACATATGATCCCAGAAATATTTTTCATGAACTTTTGTAGAAATTGATTCATAATGGTCCAAAACTGAAAAAAAGATGAATATTAAAATGTTATTTTGAGCCGGGCTCCGTGGCTCAGCCTGTAATCCCATGCTTTGGGAGGCTGAGGTGAGTGAATTGCCTGAGCTCGCCAGTTCGAGACTCACCTGAGCAACTTGGCGAGACCGCATCTCTACAATAAATCAAAAAATTAGCTGGACGTGGTAGCGCGTGCATGTAGTTCCAGCTATTTGGAAGGTTGAGGTAGAAGGATCACCGGAGCCCAGCAGGTTGAGGCTGCTGTCGCCAGGAGCGGCCACTGCACTCCAGTCTGGGCGACAGAGTGAGACTCCGACTAAAAAAAAAAAAAAAAAAAAAAAGTTATTTTGATCTATAAAAGCCAGAACAAAGAGTACATACTGTATTTTTATTGTTTATGAAAACTACAAAAGAGAAATCTGATCTATAATGAAAGAAAGATGATGCATGGTTACTTTGGTCCAGTGAATGGGACTCACTATGTGTAAAGGACAGAAAAAAAACTTGGCTGAGATGGAAATAATCTGTATGTTAACTGTGGTGGTGGTTACATAGATTTTCCTTAAAGAAAACACTCATGTTCCTTAAGCACACGTGTTCCTTAAAGAAAATTTAAAGAATTGTATATTAAATATGACTGCTTTTTATTATATGCAAACTCCTTTTCATTGAATTCAATTTAAGAAAGAGAGAAAGAATGAAGACAAAGTAAAGCAGTTAATGAAATGAAGATATCTAAAATTCAATTTATCCTTTCAAATTTAACTTGTTAATTTCTCTCTTACCCTAAGCACTCAGTATATTTTTACCCTATTTGAATGCATGGCACCATTATGTTAGTTGCCCACGCATTTTGTGAAAGATGTGAGCCTGGAGACAAAAGGGCACACAAAATAAAATAATACTAGCATGAAAAGAAATATATGATGCATATTTCCTGTGAATAAAAGTTTATTTAACCATTACTAACTAAACCTAATGCAGAATAATAAATACATATGTGTTGATGCATCCTCTAATTTTAAGTTACTACATTGTCACCACAAACCTCAGATATGCTCAAAAATTATATATACAGAACCAAAAGAAGGATCTGAATCCTCAAACATAAATTGCTTGGATTTCATGAATAACAAGACAAAATTATGTTATATATCATATTGTAGTTTTCAAAAGACGTTTACATTATGATTTCAGCTGAAGGATCAAACCATGTAGAATTATTGATTTTGACCTTTGTTCATTCCAATCCAAAGGGAATTATATTTTTGCCAGAGGAAATTTTTTAGGCAATTAGACTGAGTGCAAACAATATCATGGACTTTTAAAAAACCTTCCATCACAGTGTTGAGGTAGAAAATGGAACCCTCAATAAAATCTTAGAACTTGCTAATTTTATGCAGCAATGCTGTGCAGAGGTCACACTAATTCCTCAGACCAGCAGCCAAAACTATGTCAATTCTAAACAGTTAGAATACAAGCATCTATTTGCTAGTGTAGATTTAATCTCAGACACGCCAAATGAATCATCTTGACATTTATACAGTAGAATTGGAATGAATGGCACCAATCCTTAAGGGAATCAATTTGATCTCCAAAATATCTTTCTTACCCATCTACTTCTCCCCAGCTTCGCTGCCACTGACCAGTCTACGCTACCATCATCTCTCCCTGGGACCAATGCAGTGTCTCTTAGCTGGTCTTTCTGTTTCTATTTTTGCTCCTCTGTAATCTATTCTCCATGCATTAGTCAGAATGACCTTTATAAATACAAATCAAATTAAGTCGTTTCTCTTCTTGAAATTTTATAATGACTTCCCCTTGATCTTTTAATAAGATATAAAGGACTTACCTTATCCATTGCCTGCCCTTCTGGTTTTATTTCATACTGATCCTCCTGCCCCTCCTCCACCCCAATGCTATTCCATAGCTCTGATGTTTTGCTCCTCACTCTTAGAAAATACTAAACTCTCTCCAGTCAGCACCTTGTTGTTTGCTTTTACTTACAATGTCTTTCTCCACCTCCACACCTGCCTACCACACCTCTAATTGTTAGCATCTCATCTTTATCATCTTTGTTTAAGGGCCATGACTAGCCCAGGTTTACGCCCTTCACAGTACTTTATTTTTCTCATAGCACTAATCAAAATATGTAATTTGAAATGATTTATTTTAACTTCTCCTTTGCTCATTCATTCAACAAATATGTATTGAGTGCCAATTATGTGCCTGGCACTTCTTTAGGCACAGATCTAAAAGTAAACAAATCAGATAAAAATACGCATGTAGCTTATATTCTCTTATGGGAGTATACGTGGTTAAAAAACAAAATGAGTAAGTTATATAATACACTAGAAGCTATAAACTTTGATTTTTAAAAAGGGAGAACAAGGAGCAAGGTAAAAGAATTGGGGTTTCCGGTGATATTTCAGGAAAGCGTTGAAGGAGGTAAGAAATTTGCTATGCCATTATCTGAGAAGGAGACTTCCAGGCAGAAGACCTGGCTGCCGCAAACCTCTCATGCAGGACAGTGTTTGCAGGGCAAGCATAAAGGAAAAGCGTAGAGGTCAGTGTGCCAGGAGCAAAATGAGGGATAACGAGAGAAGTAATCGGATCAGTGGTAAACAGTGGCTTTGTGTGAGACCATGGAGGGATTTGCGGGTCTTAGTTAAACTTTGACTTTGACTCTGAGAATGTCAAATGGGGAAACATTGCAGGGTGTTGAACACAGAAGAGACAAGACCTGACTGGCAGTGTAAGAAGATCACTAGTTGTGAGAAGTCTGTAGGAGTGTTGGGGAGAAGTACAGAGCCCAGTTAGGAGGCTGTTGGAGTCCTAGATGTGACTTGGTGGGAACTTAGAACAGGAAGCTAGAGCAGAGGTAATGAGAAGTAGTGGGATTCTGGATACATTTTGAAGATGCAAGCCACAGTATTTCTCCAGGGTCTGGAGGTACATATGAGATCAATAAACAAATAAAAAAATGCTCCTATATTTTTAAGCTAAGTACTTTAGATATCAATGGAAATGGAGTAGGCAGTTTAAAGGGGCAGGTTTGAAGCGAGGATCATGTGTTCAGTTTGGGACATAATGAGTTTGAGATGCCCTTTGACTATTTAAGTGCAATTGTCAAATAGGCACTTGGAAAGGAGTATGGACAGGAGACTGATCTGGGCAGGAGATATAGTTTTGGGCATCATTGGCTTATAAGTGGCATTTAAAGCTATGGGACTTAATGAAATCAAGAGAGTGATAGTACAAAGAGGGAAAAAAGGAAGGAACAGCAAGCCCTGGGGTCTTTCTAAAATTAAGAGGATGGGAGATAGAGCTGAGGCCAGCAAAGGAAACGAAAGAGACACTATTGAGATAAGATAGAACTTAAAGCTTATAGCAAATTGAAGAGTATTGAGGAGATCATGTGTGTTAAATGTGTCTGTTCTATTGTTTTTATCCCTCCTGAGATTGTAAGTTACAAGAGGGAAAAGGTCTTGTCTTTCTCATCAGTTGTTGGATCCCTAATGTCCAGCACAGTATCGGGCACATATCAAATGCCCAGTAAATATTTGCTGAATAAAGTTTAAAAAGATTAAACAAGAATAAATCACAGAAGGATAAGCTGTGGTCAAAAGTAAATACTAAATATTGAAAACAAAGCAAAAAAGTATATAGGTAAAGGAAAAGACAAAGATTTGGGAAGAAAGAGTAGAGTTGTTCTGGTAAAATGAAGTAAATGAATTAGTAAATTGATACCATTTTCTAACACTGGCAATCCCCAAACACATCTTCTCAACTTTAGACATGTGTATCCAGTTGTTCACCGTATTGCTATGTGGACATCTAATTGATTTTTCAGACTCATTGCAACCACCCACACCCTTCCTTCAGAGTAAATGTGGAAACTGTCACAATGGCCTAAAAGGTACTAAGTGATCAGATATCTGCTACCTCTCACTTGTCTCCTATCATACCCTTCCTTACCTTCTCTGCAGCCATATAGAGATCCTTACTTTTCTGGAAAACAGTTTCCTTCTTCATACTTTGGCTTAAATCATAACCTTCTCAATGAAGACTCCTCAGACCACGCTTTATAAAAATGCAACTCACCCACGCCATTGCACAACCCAGCATTTTGATTGGCTCTTTTTTTTTTTTGGTGGTTATTCTTAGCCCTTGTAATGTTCTTCACGATTTACTGGGTTTTAAAAATGTTTATTCTTTGCCATCCCTCAATAGAAAGAAAACTTCCCAACAGCAGAGGGATTTTTCTTTTCATTATTTTCCTCTGACATACCTCAAGCACCTAGCATAGTGCCTGACACCTGTATTTGATAAATGAAAGAATGCTTATAAAATTAGAATCAAGCCTATATCAGTTGTAGAGGGCCTCAGAGTCATATTAAAGAATGAAAACTTAATTAGAGACAGTAGTGTTACACTGAATTTCGAGAGGTGTCATGAAAGAGGTGGTGTTGTGTAAAGCCAAATCTGTATTAGAGTTTAACTCATATTGCCCTGGAGAAAGATTAGAAGTAGAAGCCAGCCAAATGCCTATGGAAATAATATCTTGTTGTGATAATATGTGCAGCTGGATGATGTTAGTAAGGGAAAAGAAGCAACAGATGTAACAGATTTTGAAAAACAAACAGATGGGACTTGAAATTTGATTATTGGTAAAAAGTAAAGCCAATTTCCTGTGATTGATAAACTGTTAGGAGTGAAGGAAGAGTTATGTTTTTTTTAAAAAAGAAGAATATACTACATTATGTTTTAGACAAAATGTGTTTGGGGTGATGGTAGAAGTTCCAAGAAGACAGCCCAGTGTTCAGTAGAGCTGTGGACAAAAACTGAAGGGTGCATAAGATCTCTGAGTTATCTGTACTGGGAAGAACAGAATCCATGGAAGTGAGGTCTGCAAGGAAGAGATAGTGGATCAAGTTATGCAGACAGTCAGAATGAAACTTGATGACTGATCAGAGTTGCAGGAAAATGACACTGCTGAACTGTACAGATGTGGAGAAGCCAGAAGAAGGATGGAAGGAGGATCAAGCCAACAGAATCTGGCTAAAGAGAATTTAAATTTAAAAGAAGGCAGCTATAAGAGAGTCCCAGTGCTCCAACTTCAGTAGAGTCAATTGTAAGACAAAAGTTAAAAGTTAAAGAACTTAGACATTTGTAAAAATGAAAATTACAAGGTGTCTTTTTTTTTTAATTCCCCAGGTACTCTGACTTCTGCTTATCATGGGCCCAAAGAAGGTGAGAGACTGATACCCATAGGCAAAATTTTTCTTGAGAAAGTAAAATATCCATATCAGAAAGGAGAAAATTCCTATATCAGCCACTTTTCCTTCCTGTCTTGCCAGTTTCAGTTATGTGGGGAAACTGAAAATCAGTGAGCACAGAAGACCAGTGCCAACCTCCTTTCTTTATTCCCTTCAGAGGGAGAGCTGTGTATGCACGAGCTCTAAGCAGGCTGGACCAGGAGATAATGGAAAGTTCACACTGTGTGATGATAAGTATTATTCATGCTGCAAATCAAGAAAGTTAAAAGACTCAGAAGATACTGTTAAAATAGAACATCTGGAACTGCACTTCATTGAGACTGCCTGGAAACTAATGTCTGCTGGCACAATTGGTTCTAGTGTGGGGAAAATGATCTGTGCTAATAGCAATTTTATCAGAAAAATCTCAAAGTGTTTTTATAAACATTTCCAAAAGACTCTCTGTGGATTTCTGATGCAAGTTCAGACACTAATCATGAAGAATTTGGCTGTTTTTGTTTCTCTTAAAATTCTTTCCTAAATATTAAGAAGTAAATATTAAGTGCTTGACATGTTGGTTAGAGTGTTCACTTGGAATGAAGACTGAACTGGGTTTTAATACCACTTCTATCACGTTCAGGCCAAGGGACCATGGGTAATTTGCTTTCCTATTCTATTTCTCCACTTACAAAAATACATATAATAATAATGTATATAGGCCAGGCTTGGTGGCTCCATCTGTAATCCCAGAACTTTGGGAGGCTGAGATGAGTGGATTGCCTGAGCCTGTGGGTTCGAGACCAGCCTGGACAATTTGGCAATAACTCATCTCTACAATAAATCAAAAATTAGCTGGTTATGGTAGAGAATGCCTGAGTTCTGGCTACTTGGAAGGCTGAGGAAGCAGGATCACCTGAGCCCAGCAGGTCAATACTAGGGTAGCTGTGAGTGTGTGTGCCACTGCACTCTAGCCTGGGCAGCAGAGTGAGACTCGAACTCAAAACTAATAATAATAATGTATATAAAACAGCACTATGGTGCTAGGCACATAATATGCACAGTACTGATGAGTACTGACACTCTATCATCCTCTAGCAGAAGAATTTTCTCCTATGTTACTTAGTCTGAAAATCTATGGTTAAAATGCCTCCATCAAAATATGATTTGATGCTTTCATCTGCTTCAGAAACATGCCAAGAATGGATACAATATAAAAAAACAAAAACTGAAAAGGTATGTAGCTGGATTTAAAGGTAAGATAAATACTCTGAGGACCAGAAGTGCTATGTGATGGACAGGCCTGAAAAGAGGTTGTTGGGACTCTGCATCTGTAGTCAAAAAGGGGAACTAGAATTGGTTTATTTCTACGGGTAAAAGAGAATGAAAATACTGCACATAATTCTAAAGTTAGGCTTATAACTGAAGCCCATGTTGAGGGTAGGGTGAAACTATGAAAAATGAAAGGAGGCTGAGTATAAAAAATGTGATAGCTACTGTCTGGGATATAATTTTCAGTAAGTCGTAAACTCAGGGACATACGAACATGCAGCCTCATCCCTATAACCAGGAAATGATTCAAACTCTCTGCTGCTTTTGTGATTTCCCAAAAATCACTACAAGAAATTAACTCAAAATTCCATGAAAAGATCTTCCTTCTGAACTGGGAAGAACAGTCACTTGGCAGAATCAGCTGATGGCGAAGGAAAGACTCACATTTCATATGATAAAAGACTCGATGAAACAAGATAGGATAAAAAATTCTGCATGGGGGTGGGACAAGTCACAAAGCAGCACATACAAGAAAATAAGAAACAAAATTTTCTACCAGATGAAACCAACCAGAAAAATCACAACAGAAAGTGGAGGAAAGCTGTACTACGTGATCCCAATGTGAGTTATAAGTAATTTGAAAAGCATTTGTAGCAATGAAATTACATAAGGAACAGAAATGTGAAACTTCAGAGAAGAGAAGGAACTTACAAAATTCAGGAAGGAAACCGAAGAAAAATAAGATATTATCTTAGAAATAAAGATTATGTTAGAATATATGTAAGGGAGAATGATTATAACCAAAAGTATGGTAAGCACTATTGAGGGTACAAATGAAGAAGTCAAGAAAATGAAAGACAAATGAAGAGATTATATATTCCTTAAGAAATGTATACCCCAAATAACAAATGCTAGACATTTACACATATACCGAATGAAGATTAGCCATGAAACAAAAACAAGAGTTATGGTAGCAAGATTAAAGCCAGACAACACAGAATTAAGAGCAAAACATGTTAAAATGATTGAAAAGGGATAACTCAATACTACAAAAAATAACTCATCAAAAATATCTAAATAAAAGCCCAAATACAGGACATAGAAGACAAAAATATCATAGCAAACATCAACAAAACAAAAAGCTGGTTCTTTGAAAGAATTAACAAGATTGATGAACTTCTAGTCAGATTGACCAAGAAAAAACCCAAATAAACACAATCAGAAATACAAAAAAATTAAATCACAGCTGACCCCGAAGAAATGTAAAAGATTATCAGAGATTACTCTGTAAACCTATATGGAAACAAAATTGATAATCTAAATGAAAAGGAGAACTCTCTTACATCACACAACCTCCCCAGGTTGAAACAAGAAGTCACTGAGACACTAAATAGACCAATAACAACCCAGAAAATTGACTCTGACATACAAAAACTACCTACAAAAAAAAAAGTCCTGAACTGGATAGCTTTCTAGCAGAATTCTACAAAACGTACAAGGAGGAGCTCATACCAATCCTATTAAAAGTATTCCAGGCAATTGAGAAAGATGGAATTCTCCCCAAATCATTTTATGAAACTAACATCATACTGATACTCAAACCAGGTAAAGATCGAACAAAAAAAGAGAACTACAGACCAATATCCCTTATTAACATAGATGTAAAAATCCTCAACAAAATTCTAGCAAATTGGATCCAAAAACACATCTCGGAAATCAACCACTATGACCAAGTAGACTTCTTCCCCGGGGTTCAGGGCTGGTTCAACATTTGCAAGACCATAAATGTAATTAAATACATCAACAGACGTAAAAACAAGAACCATATGATTATATCATTAGATTCAGAAAAAGATTTTTATAAAATCCAGCATCCCTTCTTGATAAAAACCCTTCAACACCTAGGTATAGAAGGAACATACCTCAAAAGAGTAAGTGCCATCTACGATAAATCCACAACTAACATATTGCTAAATGGATAGAAACTTGAAACATTTTCCCTGAAAACTGGAACAAGACAAGGTTGCCCACTCTCACCCCTATTGTTTAACATTGTGTTGAAAGTCCTAGCTCAGGCAATTAGACAAGAGAAGGAAATCAGGGGTATCCAAATAGGAAAAGAGGAAGCCAAGTTATCCCTCTTTGCTGATGATATGATCCTATACCTTGAAAATCCAAGATAATCTGTCAAAAACCTGTTTGCACTGATAAAGGATTTTGGCAAAATCTCAGGGTACAAGATAAATGTCCAAAAGACAGTTGCATTCCTAGACACCAACAACAAACAAGGAGAGACCCAAATCTCCTAGTGTGACTTCCAGTGTCACAAAGTCTAGAAAGATAACAAAAATCACAACTTCTTTTTCTAATAGGGTTATGAATGATTAGGTTCAGCTAATCAGTATTATCCTTGCATGAGTTATAGAAGTCAGACTTGAGCAGAGGTCAATTGTTGCTACCCCGCTATTCGTGAAGGGGTACATTGTTACAGCCCTTTGGAGAAAATTTGTTACTATCTAGTAAAGCTAAAGATGCATTTCTTCTTGTACAGCCTAAGGCAGTGATTCACAAATATTTTGATATCATGATCTCTTTACAATCTAAAAAATTAATGAGGACTACAAGAAATTATTTTTAGGTAGTTTGTATATATTGATGTTTACCATATTAGAAATTAAAGCTACCAGAATTTAAATCATAAGAATGTGCTATCATATATTATATTAGCTGTCAGCATGATGACATTACTATTCAGCATATAATGTCTTGAAAAGTCCCTCTACACTCAGCAAAGAATGAAAATGCATTAAAAAAAAGCAAGTCATGTCTTAGTATTATTATAAAAATACTTTTGTTTTTGTAGAGCCTATAAAGAATCTCAGACCACAGTTTGAGAACTACTGCTGTGGAGTTGTTTTGCACATTTGTTTTTACAAATGTTTATTCCATCATCTTCTTTCTTTTGGTAACACTAAGCCTTGCTAGTTAATAGGAGATAAGAAAAGTCAATTGTGGTATATTCATACAATGGGATAACATATACGAATAAAAATGAGTACACTAGAGCTATATCTATTACTGTGGACAAATATAAAAAATAATGTTAAGCACAAAAAGACAAGCTATCAAGCAATATATAGGGCATGCTGTAATTTACATGGATTAAATAACAATTTATAATATGTCAATCGTATTTAATTTTACATATACATATATAAATTATCCATAGTCTAATTATATGATAAGCACCAAATTCATGATAATGAAAGAGAAGAGAAAGGAAAATAGACTCAGTGAGGTTTACTCAGAGCTCTTTAAGCAATATCTGTTAGTTTTATCACTCCAAACAATTCAAGAGTAATATGGTGAAATGATAAAGTTGAGTGATGGATACAGATTGTCATTAGGCTATTCTCTCTCTACATTTTAAAAACATTTTATAAAATAAATTATTTTAAAAGATGTTTAAATACCAGAAATTATGCTACCTGTATAAGAAAACAGTTTGTTTTCTCTTATACTCTCACTCACAACACTCAGCAATTCCAGAACACTTCATTCCCGACTCCAAAATGTATGGGATTTTTTTCCCCCACACCAAACAATTTTTCGGTTCTCTGCAAACACTGACTTGACTTACAATTCAATTCAATTCAATTCTGACACTGCCTATGTAGTTATCATCAGATTCCATAAGATAAGGACTCAGTGACACAATGCTACCTTCCTCCCCTAATTCAGGTGTCAATTTCAAGTCCAGGCTGTCACTTGTGCTTTTGAACAAGCTATGTGTTGGAGTTCCCTACAACCTTCTCTTTGGGTTCAGCAATTTGCTCACAAAACTCAGGAAAGCTTTTACTTACACTTCTGGCTTACTATAAGGAAACTACTCAGAAACAGTCAAATGGAAGAGTTGTATACTATACAGTAAGGAGAAAGAAGTACAAAGCTTCTATGCCCTCCCTAAGCTCACCACTTTCCTAGCAGCTCCATGTGTTCACCAATTTGGAAGCTCTCCAACCCTTCACTTTAGGGATTTTTATAGTGGCTCCATGATTAATTATGAACTGGATCTCCAGCTCCTCTTCCATTCCTGGAGGATGAGAGCTGGGGCTGAAAGTTTAAAAATTCTAATATGGCGTGGTCTTTTTGGTGACCAGCTCCCATTCAGTATTCCACCAAGAATTGCCTCATTAGAACAAAAGATGTTCCTATCACCAGGACAATTCCAAAGATTTAAGAACTCTGTCAGGAACCAGGGTTAAAGACCAAATATTAGACTAAAAGATGCTCCTAATAACCTTTCTGCTTAGAAGCTCTGTGTCAAGAACCAGAGACAGAGATCAATATATATTTCTTATTGTTTTACACCACCTAAAAGTGTATATGACTTTTCAAGTAAAAACAGCATCATGATTAACCTTAAATCTAATCACAACTGGATTTTTTTTGTTTATGCATGAAGACACAAAGTATCATAATTAGTTTAAACAATAATGTATGCACATCTCTAATGTCCTGTTTTAAATTTACTGCCAAAGTCAGACAGTTATCTATATAGAAACACATATTTTAGGACCAACAACTAACAAGGTAAAATAATGTGCAATTAATATATTATATGCAGATGCAAAGTCTAAGGGTTTTGATTCTTCCTTGGCAATCCTATGTGTATTTCCAATCCCCAAATTTATCATGAAATCAATATGATATTTTAAAAAATCAACTTAATTAAATAAATGTTTGTAGAGTAGAATCTAGAACACTTAAGTGTACAAATTAATGGATTTTAATAATGTATTCCCCTGTGTAAATAAACATCACCCTTATAAGGTAGAGAAGATTTTTACTCCCATTGAAATTTTCTTTATGCCTTTTACAGTCCATCATATCTTAAGTTTGCCTGCTTTAGTGCTGCATGTAAATAGAACTATACTGTACAGGTTCCTTTTGTGTCTAGCTTAAATTTTGTGTTCTATATTAGGATTATTTCCTTTCTATAGCTGCATTTTATTGTAAACTATGTTCCAGAGTGTTTATTTATTTACCAACTAACGGACTCTTGAATTGTTTCTAGTTTTTAAGTATTATGAGTAAAATGGTTAGGAATAATTATGTACAAGTTTTCGTGTAAGTATGTATTGCAACATCCCTTGGGTGTGGAATGAACGTCAACGGTTTATTTGATGGGTGATATGAAAGGTATATATCTAACTCCACAAAAAAAAATGCTGAAAATTTTTTTCATATTGATTCTACCATTTTACATTGCTTCTATCATCTTTTTGCTTTGCTTGTTTTTTGTGTCGGAGTATCACTCTGTCACCTAGACTGAAGTGCAGTGGTATGCTCACGGCCACCCCAGAATCACCCTGCTGGGTTCCAGCGATCCTTCTGCCTCAGCCTTCCAAGTAGGCAGAATGACAGGTGTGCTACTGTGCCTAGCTAATTTTTGACTTATTGTAGAGACGAGGTCTTGTCAAGTTGCCCAAGCTGGTCTCGAACCTGCGGACTCAGGCAATCCACTTACCTTGGCCTCCCAAAGTTCTGAGATTACAGGCTGGGCCACCGAACCCAGCCTGCTTCTAGCATATTGAGTGTTTCAGTCACTCCACATGATGTCTTCACTTGGTATTATCAACTATTTAATTTTACCCTTTCTAGGGGTATGAAGTGGTATGTTTTATTTGCTGATGACTAATAAAGTAGAGCAGCTTTTCATGTGCTTATTGAAAATTTTCTATATCTTATTTTTTTAAGTATACAATTAAAGATATTTGCTTTTTTATCGGAATGCTATTCTTTTTATTACAGAATTTTAAACTACATCTTTGAAATTCTTTTTCATGTATTTCTTGAGAATATTTTCTCCCAGTCTGTCTGAATATTCTTAACAATGTGTTTTGATGAACAATTTTTTAAACTACTGATGAAATCCAATTTATCAAATTTTCATTTTATGGTTAGTAATTTTTTTGCCCTAAGAATTTTTTGCCCGCCTCAGAGTTTTGAAGATATTATCTTGTTTCTTATAAACATTTTAGTATTTTAGTATTTGCATTTAAGTTAAAAGTGCATCTCAAATACATTTTTTGAGTATGTGTGAGATACATTTTAATCCCATAGATATTCACAATTTTTCAGCACTATTTTCTGAATTTGACCCATTGAATTACCAATAGACATTCCCAGATGCAAAGTTCTTTCATAAAACTATGACAGAATTGTTGTGTTCAGGCAACAAAGGAAGACTGACTAGCCTCAAAGAGCCACGCTCCAAGTCCTGTGAGAGCTGTATTGCCCAGCCCAGCTGAATCTTATTCAATGTCAACACAGATTTTGTTGAAACATGGATTTTTTGACAGAGTAGACCTCCTCTCCCCCAACACTTAAAAGGCAGAAATCCTTGATGCTGTGGTGGGGATATGGGAAGGAGGGGAAATGGAAATCCCAAACTGGGAAACCCATACTATTACCACTTAACCTTCATCTGGGTTGTTAGGAAACCCTGTCTTCAATCTCAGTATCAGTTGGGATAGCCACAGATTCAACCCTCTACCAGTGGGGACCCAATATTACTTCTGGCAAATGAAGAATAGAGTTTGAGTCCTCAGGAGGGTATAGACATTATTCATCTTTCAGATGATCTCATCAGTTCTGTGATCGTTTCCCTGTGAATTGTCTCCCTTCTTTATTTATACTTTCTTCCCTGCAGCTTATCTGACCTTCCTGTCAACTCCTGTATAGTATGAATTTTCACATTCTTCAGAGTAGAGAATTTACTTTTTATGACCAACTGCCTTTCACAGCAAGAGTCTGATAACTTTATTATGCCACCTTGTCTTCTCCTTACAAGTAATTAGGATGGCATGAGTAACAAGAAGCAAAGGGGCAAGAGACTCTATCTTACCACATGTTTTATTTGAATACAAATGTCTACTGTGTTTGGAATTTTATAAAGCTCTGTTTTGTTACTGTTACCTGCTATAGGTATGGGATAAATGGTTGCCATGAAATCTAAATAAGGATATTTCTTGCCCCAATTTTATAAAATAATATTGTTTCTTATTTCCCCTATATTTTTATTCGTTTTTAGAAAAAGACGGCAATAAACATGCATTGGTTCCTTACTAATTGCCAAACACTGCATGTATTTCATCTTAAATTCTAGCAGTAAGAATACTATTGGATTAAGTATGTTAACTAACTTTTCAAAAATAACGTTGGTAGAACAGATAGATTTAAGACTGAAGTCAAACCCATCGGATCCATTACACTATAGCCCAAAGCCTTCCAAATGTATTTATTTGATTGGAATATACTTCCTTTTCTGCCTGTTCACATACAACACGTGCCTCCAAGTGAATTCTTCCTTAACTATTAGAACTTTCAGGACGCTTTCCTTTTTCAAAATTCCTGTAGCATTTGCGATGTGCACCACAAATTCTTGTTTTTGTACTTTGTCGGTTAATAATCATTATTTCATCTCTGCAACTGGATTTCATGTCCCTTGAGGGTAGTGACTTTATGAAGATTCTGCAGCACATATAAAAGTCAATAATGTGCTCTTTAAGTTTGTAATTTTTCAGGTCTATTCCAAAGATGTAGAACGAAGACAGGAAGTTTACAGCCATTTGTCAACATATGTGAGTAACTGAAGGAGGCATGAGAGTGCTTAAAAAACAAGTATATGAAGCAGCACTGTGATATGAAATTCTATCTTAAAGAAAATATAGCACAGGCTACGTCTAGACATACATTACACATGATACACAGATAAAGTCAGTATTTGTAGAGAGAAGATGACTACTGGGACAAAAACTGGGATTTAAACAAAGGCCATTCCTTCTAAATTTCTACACCTAATACTGTTTTGGCAACGTTTCTTGATGGTCTACTTCTCCAGAGTTATTTCTGAAGGAGAGCATTACTGATACCCAAGCTATGTGACTTTCATGCATAAATGTACTCTGCTCCTTTTGAAACATTTTCTCTTTCTTACGCACACATACATACACACATACAATTTTCTAAACTGAGGTTTCCGGAAGAAAAAAATTCAAATGCCATATGGTGAATAAACTGACAGGTACCTGTGTCCAATATTGTTTTATACGCATATCAAAGAAGTGTTTGCCAGACACTACACTTGATTCCTATCACTCCCACCCCCCACACATATTTACCTAGAGACTGGATGCAATGTTTTGCAATGGATATAGAAATAATAATAATAAAAACAATTGAAAGTAGATATGAAAACAGAGCACATGAAACTCTGAAATTGTATTTTTTGGATAGCCTACTTGTCCCTGGGCATGAATTATTTCAATTATAAAATTATTTGTGGTACACAATCATTGACTTCAATTATTGACATTTCACAGCAAGTGCCATTTGTACCCATATCTGTGCTTAGAACGAAACTGCTTTCACTATGTTTCCAATCTGTTCACATTAAAAGGAGAACATAGAGCAGGACACAGAGGACCTTGTTTAGAGCACATAAAACTCAGAATACAGAAAGACAGAGTTACAGTTCAGAAGTCATTATCAGAATAGTAAATAAAACAGTCAGCCATCACTTTGTAGAGCATGTTGGAGGGAAAAACAATTTTCTGGCTAATACAGCACAGAACTAGGAACTAAGCCTCATTTTTAAGTAAAATTGAGTATTTTCTGCAAAGTAATAATCTCCTGGCAAAAAAAAAAATTACTTACCTATATAGCCCAGGATTAGAATACTCAGGAAAGAATAATAGAACTCCAATACTCAAAAGGGGAATAAATGCAGAACATAAACAATGACGCTGCATATTATAACACTAATCCAAGATAGGAATGTGCAATATTTCAGAAATTACACATAAAGGGATACTTATATTAAAATGTACAATATAGGCTCAATTTATTTTGGATATCATTTTTCAAACAACATTATGACTCATTAGGGAGTCATAAAACTAATTAATCAGTCATGAAAAACATTAAAAATGAAATAAACTAGAGTAAAACGCAATATAAAATATTAACATGAATTACATGTTGTAAGGATAAATATTGCTTTGTAAAAGTTATTTTTATCTATAATCTCTATCTATCATCTATCTCTCTGTCTATCTATCTAGCATCTATCTATTTTCTATCAATCCAGGGCTCATGTGTGACTCATGGCCAAAAATGTTTCAATGATTTTTAAATGATTGTCATCTACTAGTTTTTACTCCTATAAAGCAGTGATAATTCTTCTTCACATTAGTCTAGTGTTTATAAATTTTTAGGATAAATTACTGTAAGTAAAATTATTGGCCTAAATATATACAGACTTGTCTTTTATTAAATGAATCATGGCAGGCACTACAGTGGTGGTAACATTTTGGCTGACTATTAATAAAACAGTAGAAGTTTCTAAGACAATAAAAGCATACGGAATAGGGTTGGCATTCCATGTGAAAAGGAATCACATTTGTAAAGGCAAAAATAGCTCTTGCCAGTATTATTACCATAGAGATGATAATATGTATTATATGTAAAAAGTTTGTGAAAACATTTTTGGTAATGCTGTTAGTAATAATTCCTATAAGAGACGATTCACCTGTTTAAAGTGTAAAATTCAATGGTTTTTAATATATGTAGAGTTTTGTAGCCATCACATAATCAATTTTAGAATATTTTCGTTACCTCTGAAATAAATCCTGGACCCTGTAGCAATCACCACTCCTCATTCCTGTCATTCTTCCTATCCTACCTTGGGCCTAGGCAGCTGTCAATCTAGATTCTGTCTCTATAGATCTGCCGTGTGAATGGATTGTGTGACTACATTAGTTCATTTTCAGATGTCAAATTTACCTTGCATTTCTGAAATAAATCCCACTTCATCGTGATGTATAATGCTTTTTTTATGTTGCTGTATTCTGTCCCTAAGCTCTTTTCAGGTATAATTGATAGATAACATGTACAACACGGTATTTCGATATGTGTATAAGCTATGATATGATTAAATCAGTCTAATAACTTATCCATCAGATCATATAATTACTTTTTATATGTGTGTTGAAAATATTTAATGTCTACTTTCTTAGCAATTTTCAGTTACATAATGCCTTGTATTAAATATAATCATTATGCTGTGCAATATATCTCCAGAGATGATTAATCCTAACTGAAACTTTTTACCTTGACGAACATCTCCACAACACTCCTCACCTGTCCCTTCAACCCTCAGCCGCCACCAGTTTACTCTGTTTCTGTGAGTTTACTTTTTGAGATTCCACATATAATTGAGATCATGCAGTATTTTTCTTTCTGTGCCTGGCTTATTTCACTTAGCGTAAGTACTCAAGGTCCATTCATGTTTTTGCAAATGGCAGGACTTTCTTATCTTTAAAACTGAATCGTATTCCATTGGATGGATGGATGGATGGATAGATAGATAAATCCTACATTTTTCGATCCATTCATCTGCTGATGGACACTTAGTTTAATTTCATTCCTTGGTTATTATGAATAACACTGTGATGAACATGGGAGTGCAGATGTCTCTTAGACTTACTGCTTTTATTTCTGTTGCTAACTTTTGTTGAGAATTTTTGTGTTATCTTTATTTATAAGAGATAATGGTCTGTAGTTGTCTCTTCTTGTTTTTTGTTTTTGGTCTGGTGAAAATTTTTTGTTTTTTACATTGCAGGTCTCCTCAGAACTTTTAATATACTCATAGTCATTGTGAATCTTTATGTCGGCTCAAACATTTAAGTTGTTCTAAAGGGAAGTTCTATCATCTTGAGTATTTTGAGTGACAAATGTACCATTGAAAATATTTTGTAAAATAAATAATGTTGCTGAGTAATAAACAAACATGATGTGTTTTGAGTTCTAGAATAGTTTGGCATTTATGAGTTTTTATGAGTTTTGTGGTGAGGAGAACATTGAAATTAAAATTGTAAGAATTTTATAAAAGCCTCACTCTAGAGTTTCCGAAATTTATGATTGAACTTAAGGTACTTATATAGAAAGCTGAATGTATAACTCTCATTTCACAGGAACTAATCCTTTCATTGTCTTCATGGAATTTGGAAGTTTTTCTCACTTCTGCATCCTGAATGATGGATAGAATCGCCATGACGTTTGCCTAAATATTTGAAGCTAGCACCGGGAAAAATCAGGTACAAATCGCGACCATTTTGCATTTTTTTAAAATAAGACTTACTTCTGTCTAAATTTAAAGTACAATTATCCAGTCTATAGTTCCTCAGTGACAGTCATTGTAGGTTCTTAGTGAGCCCTTGTCTTGTTTTAACCCTTCTACCCCAAACCATGGTAGAAAATTTTTGTCTTTCTTTTGCCAGATTTATTTTCCATGTTTATTACCTTTTTTCCTCTTTGCCTGCTTTTTCTCTGTGGCTTCATAGCAGGGTGTACACATCCTGATCTATTGTTAGCCACCCGCATGTCCTCAAAGCATTTGTGGTGGTCATTAGGCTAATGAGCATATGTGCTATGGTGTTGAGTGCTATAAAAATAATCAATGGAAAACCACTCATCTTGTTATTTTTCTAGCCAAGACATTAACTGACTCAAGTTAAGGGTAGGCACAGTTTGTTCCTCCTGAGTTATTACAGAGCCAACAGTGCTTGCTTTGCGAGCACACTGCAGGAGAGTGTGCATAAACACAGCCATTCGGTTAGGTGACAGATACTCTGTCATCTCTTCATATTAGCCCAACTGTTCTTCCTGTTTGGGACTCTCAGAAGTTAAATGTTTCACTGAAATTGCAACAGTTTTTTTTTAAAGTCTGTAATATCTTCATCAATATCTTGACCCTGAGTTTGTAAGCAGAAGGTGATATATTTAGCCTTTTGCAATTTCAAACACTGCTTTCTCATATCTGGTCATAGGACATTGTGTTCACTGTATTTCTAATGGAATTTTGCGGAATGTTCAGTAACAACATTTTATGTTCTACATTGTTCTGAAAGTTCTATATTTGCCACCTCCCTCTCTCTGTGACGTTTCCAATGATAATTGTTGGTTTCATCTGGAGAGACAGGTGCCCAGGTAATAGCCTTGCTAATATACTGAGTTCCACAGTCTGTGAGAAAACAAGCAGTAATCACAACTGTCACAAGAAAAGAATAAAAGGAAAGAGGTACAAAAAAATAAAACTATTTACTCCCATTCTACTTTCTTTCCTTTTGTCCTTTCTCGTTGGAAGAGTCCTTATTTACCCTTTCTTCAAGATTTGGCTTCACACGAGAAAATTAAGGATCAGTTAAGAGTGGGTTTCAGTTGTTTCAAACCTTTAGGACACTATGACTTTATGGAAGCTCAAGGGGTGTGAGTAATTAGGAGCACCACCTGTACTTTTTTTATTTGGGGGGTTTCTAATTTATTTATTATTTTTAAAATGTGGTGTATAATTCAAGATTAGGTATATAAGTGGTCATCGTACAGGTAAAAGTTGTACTTCCCTGTAGCTCCCACTTCTCCTGGTTTGCGAATAGGTACCCTTATTGATGTTATGTGCCCTTTCTTCCTCCCCTGGCAGTTTTTTGCTACCGTTAATCCTTTTCTTATAGTATTATGATAAACGTTCAGGATACGCTTAAGAGTGAGAATATATGGTACTCAGTTCTTGGATTCTGTAATAGATCACTGAGTGATATAGACTCTAAATCCAACCAAGTTGCTGCAAAGTCCATAATTTTGTCCTTCTTTATGGTTGTATAATATTCCATTGTGTATATGTACCACACTTTTTTTTTAATCCAGTTCAGTTTTGATGGACAGTATGGTGATTCTATGTTTTTGCTATTGTGACTAGTGCTGCAATAAACATGCGTGTACAAGTGTCTTTTTTATAAAATGATTTGAGCTCCTCCAGGTATATTCCCAGAAAGGGGATTGCTGGGTCATATGGAAGATTGATTTTTAGATCTTTTAGGAATCGCCTCACTGTTTTCCATAGAAGTTGTACTAGTTTATACTCCCCTCAACAGTGTAGAGGCATTTCCTTTTCCCCATATCCTCTCCAGCATCTTTTTTTTTTTGAGTTATTGATACGGCCATCCTGACTGGAGTTAGGTGGTATCACAGTATGGTTTTAATTTGCATTTCTTTGATGATTAGTGGAGCATTTTTTAATGTATCTGTTGGCTGCTTGTATGTCTTCTTTTGAGAAGTGTCTAATTATATCTTTTGCCTACTTTTTAGTAGGACTGTTTTTTTTTTTCCTTTGGCACATTTGAGTTCCTCATAGATACTGTATGTTAGGGCTTTGCCAGAAATACATTTGACAGAATTTTTTCCCCCATTTTGTGGGCTGTCTCCTTACTTTCTTGATAGTTTATTTTGCTTGGCAGAAACTTTTCAATTTGATGAGGTCCCACTTGTCTATCTTATCTCTTATAGAATGGGCTTTGTGATCAAGATGTGGTTGCCTATTTGAATTACTGCAAAGGTATCCCTGCATTTTATAAGATTCTTATAGTTTGAGATTTTAGGTTTAGATCTTTGATCCATTTAGAGTTGATTTTTGTGTATGGTGATAGATAAGGGTCCTGTTTCAGTCTTCTGCATGTGATCATCCAGTTTTCCCATCACCATTTCTGAGTAGGTTCTCCTCTCCCCAGTGGTTGTAGGTGGAAGCTTTGTTAAAGATGTGTTGGTTGAGAAATTGAGGTTCTGCTTCCGGAATCTCTATCCTGTTCCATTGGTGTATATATCTGTTCTTGTACCAGTACCAGGTTGGTTTGATTATTGTAGATTTATAGGAAAGTTTAAAGTCTGGAAGTGTAATACCTCCCACTTTGTTTCTTTTGCTAAGGATTGTATTCACTATTCAACAAGATTCTGGAAAATCAAATCCAACAACAATTCTCAAAAGTCACCCGCCATGACAAAGAAGTCTTTATGCTTGGGATGCAGGGCTGGTTCAACATCCGCAATATTGTAACGTAACTAAATACATCAACATATGTAAAAACAAGAAATACGTGATTATATCAATAGATGCAGGAAAAGCTTTTAATAAATCCAACATAGCTTCTTGATAAAAACTCTTGAATACCTCGGCATAGAGGAAACATACCTCAAATTAGTAAGAGCAATCTATGATTAACCCACAGCCAACATATTGCTAAATAGACAGAAATTGGAAGCATTTCCCCTGAAAACCAGAACAAGACAAGGCTGCCCATTCTCACCCCCCCATTCAACATAGTGTTGGAAGTCCTAGCTAGAGCAGTCAGACAAAAGAAGGATATTGGGGATATCCAAACAGGAAATGAGGAAGTTAAGTTATTCCTCTTTGCTGACAGTATGATCCTATACTTTGAAAACCCAAGAGAATCTGTCAAAAACCTCATTGCACTGATAAAAGACTTTGACAAAGTCTCAGGGTACAAAATAAATGTGCAAAAGACAATTGAATTCTTATACACCAGCAACCAACAAGCAGAGAACCAAGTAAAAAGCACAATCCCATTCACAGTAGACTCAAAAAAAAAAAAAAAAAAAAAAGAAAGAAAAGAAAAAAAAAGAAAAGAAAAGAAATACCTCAGCAGCCGGGCTCGGTGGCTCAGCCTGTAATCCTGTGCCTGAATCCTGAGGTGAGAGGATTGCCTGAGCCCGCGGGTTCGAGACCCACCTGGGCAACTTGGCGAGACCTCATCTCTACAATAAATAAAAAATTAGCTGAGCATGGTAGCGCACACCTGTAGTTCCAGCTACTTGGAAAGCTGAGGCGGCAGGATCGCCGGCGCCCAGCAGGTTGTGGCTGCGGTGGCTGGGAGCAGCCACTGCACTCCATTCTGGGGGACAGAGTGAGACTTCAACTCAAAAAAAAAAAAAAAAGAAAAAAGAAATACCTCAGCATCTTCCTAACCAGAGAAGTGAAAGACCTTTACAATGAAAACTATAAAACACTGCTCAAAGTAATAAAAGGAAAAATAGTCCATACTCATGGATTGTAAGAATCAACAATGTTAAGAGATGTCTATCCTACCAAAGGCAATCTACAGATTCAACACAATACTCATTAAATGGCCAACATCACACTTCTTAGACCTGAAAATGACAATACAGAAATTCATAACATAAACAACCATGAATAACCACCTACATTTAGTGGGCCATTCAGCTTAAGGACTTCATTTTGCTACCTTCCAAAGCTGGTAGTACCTATAGCTAAACAATCATTTGCATTTCAATTATTTCACTTGCAGAAAACAAATACTAACTTGCTTTCTAGGATTTATTCCTTTATAAATAATAAATCCATGACCTCAGGGTATAGTATCAATTCAAGTAGATTTTTTTTTCTTTCTCTGAAATGTATTTGAAATGACATTAAAATTTTAAGAGTTAAAAGAATATATTGGCCAGGTAGAAGCTACTAACAGATGTGCAGATTTTCTTTTATTTATTAATATTGAAAGCATATTCACTTTGACCTAGAAAGCTGTCTTATACGGAAATCTCTTCTCTGTTTACTTCAGTTTTCATGAGTTCAGACCTGTCTCACCGAGAAAAGCGTCAAGGATTATTTGACTTCTGCATACACTGTTTGCCCACTTTGTGGTAAAGGGATAAATATATTTCTTTTGCCCCCCACCTTCTGCGTAAATAACACAATGAGAACACATATTATGTTTTCAAAATATTTGACTTCCAATGCAAATTTTTTATTATTTTATTCTGTAAAAATTACTAGTTAACAGAAAATACTAGTAATTAAATGGCCATTATTAGCACTCAAGAGAAATAGCTTATCTCAGAATATCATTCTTCTTAAAGCCTTTTGTATTTTTTCAATTAAGTAAGTCTGAAGCTGCGAAAACAACAATAAAAATGCTCTGTCATTCCTAAAAAATAAAAATGTAACCTGGTATACTGGCAACTGCAGATCATCAATAGCTTAATACAAGTCGGCTAAATCCATCATGAGATTCAGTTTTTCTGGAAACAATTTTGAGGATGAAGTGTGAGCCTGCCAGTCAGTTACCACTTGGGATGTGGTTGAATTTCAGTTGAAGGTGTTCAAATTGCCTGATTTATTTGTAACTCTAGGTCCAATTTCTTTCTCTGAAGTATGGTGAAATAATTGAGGATGTCAAGAATCTCTCTTTTAAAGGTATTTACTGATTCACCATTGGGTTGGTTTGTTCAAAGACCTTCAAAAGACTTGCTTTATTTGGTCTGATAGGAATGGGTTCATATTTTCACTTGCTCTAGAGTTTTAGCATGAATTAAACTCCTGCTTCCTTCCCTGAGGATATAGCTGAAATATTTTGGTTACTACACCTTCCAAAAAGATCCATTAAAATGCAAATACTAGCCATTAATTTAGATGAAATCCTCTCTTCCTTTAATCAAACTGTTCATAAAATTAGGATTGGGAGCAGATGTGTTGGCTTCACCAAGACATTTCCTCTTATTCTGTTTATTGTGTATTCTACGGACTGATCAGTAACAAACAGCACCTCATACCTTTACAAGGCCAGTCTCTATCTCTTTTTATTTGATATCTTCTAAATTAACATTAGAAGTTTAGAAGAAAAGAAAAAAATTAACCCCCTACCCATAATATACACATGATCTTTTTTTCAGTCAGTGTTTTTCTTTTCATTGCTGTATTCTCATACGAGATGTTTTATACTCCGTTATTATTTTAGTTGCAGGGAAGGAAGAACTTCTCTTTCTTCCTTCCCTTGTTCACCTGGTATTATGTCTCCCCTAGTTCCTTTATAGTTCCTTGTTTGTACAGACCTAACATTTATGAGAACTGCCCTTTCTATTACTTGAGTTTCCTAATAAAAATGCTACAGTGACTTACTGTGAAAGATTGAGGGATATATTTTCTTGGAAAATAGTTTTAATGGCCCGTATATATATAGGTATAGAAATAGACAAGTCCCTCTTAAAGGCAAGGATCATGACATTTACTTTTATATTCTTATAACATCTAGTATATAGAAAAGACACATAGCAGGAAACTAGCAAATCTTTAGTGAATTGAATTGAACATTCCTGGCAGTTTTTCGAATATAAACTGACAATGGATTTTCTGCCTCTCCTAGATGTGATAGGTAGCCTCAAGGCAGGTTTCGGATGCACGGAGCAACTACTGAATATTTTAATGGTTTATGACAAACAATGTTGCAATGTATTTAAAATAATTATGAGGTGAGACACAGTGGCTCATGCTTATAATCCCAGCACTTTGGGAGACCGAGGTGAGAGAACTGCCTGGGCCCTCGGGTTCGAGACCAGCCTGGGCAACTGGGTGGGATTCCCATCTCTACAATAAATCAAAAAATTAGCCAGGCATGGTGGCGTGTGTCTCTAGTTCCAGCTACTTGAAAGGCTGAGGCAGAAGGATTGCCTGAGCCCAGCAGGTTGAGGTTGTGGTGGTCTGAAGCATGCCACTGCCCTCAGCCTGGGTGACAGTGAGACTCTTACTCAAAAAACTAAAATAAAATAAAACAAAGGAAAATAAAGGAAATAATATAAGTATGTGTGGTCAGCACAGCCATATTTATTCCATAGACATTTACATTATGTCTCAGCGACAATAGTAATCAAGATACTATCCCTGACTCCACTGAACTTATTGTCTGATACCCTTAGCCAGCTTCAGGTATGTTTTCAAGAATGAGGTTATTGTTGTCACAAGAGGTAGAGTACTCTGGAAGCAATGTTTTTGAGGTAGTTTAGTATCTTTCTTTCACCTCAAAAAAAATTTTTTTTTATTTTGAGTTGGAGTCTCACTCTGTCATCTAGGTTGGAATATGCAGTGATATGCTGATGGCCACAGCAGCCTCTACCTACTGAACTCAGGTGATCCTTCCACTTCAGCATTCCAAGTAGCTAGAACTACAGGCATGCACCATCATGCCTGTCTAATTTTTTGATTTATTGTAGAGGTGAGATCTCACCAAGTTGCCCAGGCTGGTCTCTAACGCGTGGGCTCAGACAATCCTCTCATCTCTGCCTCCCAAAGTGCTGGAATTATAGGCATGAGCCACCGCACCCGGTCCCACACTTCAAAATTTAAAGGCAAACCTTGAGCAATGCTCTATCGATGCCCTTACTTTATTTCTCAAAATATTGCTGATGTGAATTTTTCCTAATATTTATTTGCTCAGGAATTATTTAGTCAGCCCATTTCACTATTTCCTAGGTTCATATGAATAGAATCCTCAGGTAACTTGAATACCTACATATTTATTCTTATTCAATATGAAGCTTTTTCAAGAACAGTTGGCTATCTAATATTGCATTACCTTTTCTTGAAATTTCTCTCAATTTAGGTTATTGCTGAAATATACTATGATGCAATGATATTTGGAATTAAAGTTGCTATAGGCTAAATGTTTGTATTCCCCTTAAATTTATATGTTGAAATTCTGACACCAAATGTGATGGAAGTAGGAGACAGAGGGCATTAGGAGCTAAAGGTTTTGGGAGGTGATTTTGTCTTAAGGTAGAGTCTTCAGGTCTGGGATTAGCAACCTTATAAAAGAGATCCCTGAGAGCTCTCTTCCACTTCCATCAAGTGAGGAAATAGTGAGAAAACGGCCATCTATGAACCTAGAAGCAGGTCTTCACCAGACACCAGATTTGCCTGTGCCTCGTTTCTTGAACTTCCCAGCCTTCAGAACTGTAAAAGATACATTTCTGTTGTTTATCAACCACTCGGTTTATGGCATTCTGTTATAGCAACCAAACTAACACAAAAGTACAGATATTGTACAGATGGCGGCCTTTAGATTCTGGAAGTTGATGATAGCATTCAAGTGATGATAATAGCATTATTCTAATAAAAGAACTGGAGTCACCTTTAATAATCTGCTACAATTTTTAGAAATCTAGTTTTATTGGTCCTAACATTGCACAAGACAAGAGGAACATGCATTAGCATAACAAATCCATTTAAAATTTGCAATACTGATACTCCGAGTTTAAATTACTTGCAATTATGATCCAAGCCTATTAATATTTAAAGTACAAGTATTAGGTGCAAGACATTTGATTGATACTCTATACTTTTCATGTTTGAAATTTTGAGTTAGATATTAAACTAGAATTCTATTATTATTTATATTAAAATTTGTTTTTAATACTACTGCCTTGTAAACTGCAACTAAATAGATTAATTGTTGACTCCCAATTATTTAGAAAAAAATTAGCAGACAGTATCTATTCTGTAATTCACAATTCCAGATAGTATTCCATGATTTTTATCTAATTACAAGATTAATACTTTTAAACTTAATATCACGACATATTATAATATTTCAAAAAGTACATCAAAGAATGATTTCTAGATGCTTCACTATCTAAATTGGTCTGAGAACCAGGGTTTTAGATTTGTTCTTTCATTTAGCAAAAATTTTTTTGAGCACTTGCTATTTGACAACCATTCCTACATTGGTCTATAAAAAAAAGCTGTTGCTTTGTTTATTCTAATGGGTGAGATAACTAGAAATGAATATGCAAGTAAATAAAGAGGTCTAAGATAGTGATCGGTGGTATGAAAATATATCTGGGAGATTTATTCTTCATTAACTTTCAACTATATTAAAAATAGCATTAAATGTCTACTTAATCTCCCTTTCTGTTATTTAAAAGAACTTATAATTAACTTTGTTAAACACCACAGGAGTAGTTTGAATGAAAATAGTTTTAGAATTAAAAACAGTCTTCATTCATTCTTTAGGGAGGAAAAATATTTTTTTTTTATTTTACACATCTTAGATTCATTGACAGAGACTCTAAATTAGACTGACAAAAGATCTATTAACAAGAGAAAAAATACCAATATATTTAATGCGAGTTTAAAAAAAAATGAAACTCTGAGAAAATGGTTAAAACTGATTAGTTTCATACTGAATTTAATGAAGAATGGAAGGTCATAGAAAAATGTGATAGAACATAGAAAAATGTGATGAACTAGGGAAAAACTGGGTTAAATTTCACAAGGCCTGTTCATTTAGATTCCTCTTGGAAACCTTTGTCTTTGGAGATAGGGAAATTTCTTTCCTCTGGGTTTAAGAAAGCCACCTCTCACATGAAGTTCTTATAAAAGAGGAGGTCAGAGAGTCCTTCCTACACCTGCTATTTCTCAAATTCCTTCAACTTAAAGTATTCAGTATGCCAAGGCACTCTGTTTTATAGTAGCATAATCTGAATCTTGTCAACTCATGTATTCGTTCACTCATTCAATACTTATTAGGCCCCCGCTGTGTGCTATTTATTGAGTTCCTGCTATGTTCCTTGCATAAGGCATACAGTAATGGCCAAAACAAACAATTCTGGCCCATATGGATTTTAATCAGTTATAACTTTTTTGTTCTGGATGATTTCTATAGCATTCTTTAGATACATTAGAATATATCATCCTGAAATCTTAGTATGATATAAATCATATCAGAAGGACAATTTTATGTTTGTGTGTGAGAAGTAATTGTCTGAATATATTGTTTTTTTCATCACTTGAAGAGAACACACACTAGACATACAGATTTGTTCTAAGATTCTACGTGTAGCATAGAATTATGAGTTATATGCAGACAATTTTAAGCAAGGTTTTACGGTACCTTTCCAATAAAATAACTAAAAAGTTCTTTTATTCTCAGCTGCATATTTTCATTATTTCTGAAATAGTCTTTATTATATGTCGTGGGTTCTTAATCTTGTTTGATTTATGCTTACTATTAGTTTTGGAACTATGTTAGAATTTTATGCCAAGATAATTGCTGTGTATCATGTATGCATTTAACTTTTTTAGCTATAATACGTTTATTAAGTTCTAAATAATATGACCTTTACGGTGCCTATTTTCAAAAGTCAGAGCATTGTTTCTCATTATTATTGTTTTTATGTTTTATATTTATTTGATTCAATAAAACATAAAAAAGGAATCATTCCACATTTCTCTGGCACCTGGTTAGTTGCATTTCTAGGTCAATTTCTTCATATTTGCCCCTAAGTAACGATCATATTTTAGATTTTATGACATAATACTAAAATTGACCTTTTCCTTTGTCTATGCCTACTGTCAAATAATTTGAACCAATGAATTATTTGAAGTTTGTATTAGTCTGCTTGGGCTACTATTACAGAAATTTATTTCTCTCAGTTCTGGAAGCTAGGAAGTCCAAGATCAGGGTGCTGGCAGGATTGGTTTTTTGTTTTTTCAAGTTTATTTTATTTTATTTTTTATTATAAAGATGTGGAGTACAATTCAGGGTTAGGTATACAAATGTTGATTATGCAGATACCCTTGTTGATAAAGTATGCCCCTCCCTCCCCTAGCAGTCTCCCTCAACTGCCAATCTACCCCTCCTCCTCTGACAGTTTCCCACTACTGCCAATCGCTTTCTTATAGTATTATAATTGTTCAAGGTCTGCTTATGAGTGAGAACATATGGTACTCTGTTCTTTGTTTCTGTGATAGATCACTGAGTATGGTTTTATTCTAAGACTTCTTCTCTTGGCTTGTAGGCAACGGTTATCTTACTGTCTCACTATGTGGCTCATGAGATCTCAACTTTGTGGACACTTGCAGAGTGGCGGGGGAGGGAAGAAGGAAAGGAGGAAAGGAATAAAGGGAGAGAGAAAGAGAGAGGAATCTTACATCTCTTCCTTTTTTAAAAAACATCAATCTCATCAGATTAAAGCCCCACTCTTAAGACCTCATCTCACCCCAATTATCTCCCCAAATCTCCATCTCCAAATACTATCACATTGAGGAAAACAGCTTCAACTTATTAATCTGGGTGTGGGGAATACAAACAGTCAATCCATAATAGTGCAATATCAACAAAAACTTTGAGTGTCACAGAAACTTTTTGTAAAAATACAGATTTATTTGTTATCAGTCTCATTTATTAAAAGTCTAATTATAAAGTAAGTGATCTGTTTACTCTTTTACATGGAAAAAATGATAATTATCCATGGGCTATGAGCCAGACGTGACATCTGAGGAGAATCCAACATGCTAAAAATCAGGACTATGTATTTGCAATCAGTTCTCCTACAGCTACCATTGCCAAACTACTAGCCAGTTCTAGCTCATGGTTAACAAAGTAGAGATCACAGAACCTCATAGGAATTTGGGAGGCATTTTCAGCTATTGTTACATAAATTAGACCGGTAATTTAATTTTAACTTATTTTTATAGTAGGTAAACATAGAATTGGTGGTAGTAAAATTTTGTAAACATTTGTGTACTGTCATTGAAATAAAATTATTCCACTGGGAGCACTTTTTGCTAGTCAATTCTCAAGTCTTCAGTTATAGTAATTCAGTTTTTCTGTAGGAATATGAAAAAAGGAAGATATAAAATAAATAATTTGTATTATTTGATATGCTGATTTAAATTCTGAAAGCATTAACTTGAGAATAGCACAGATATGTAAATTTTTTGTTTATTAAGCTGAATATTTTATTTCTAAAACTAACAACTCTTGAAAATGCTATTTTCATGAAAGTCAAAGGATAAACTTGGATCATTCATAACTCATTTTTGGAAACCTATTTTGACTTAAATGTACATATGAGTCAACTTGGGTCTTATCTTGTTAAAAATGGCAGTTTGGATCCAGTAGGTCTGGGAAAGGACCTGGGAACCTGCATTTATTTCTGTTGTGCTTCTTGGGAATGCTGATTTTGCTGACCTGTGGGATCACTTTTTGAGTAGCAAGACAAAGCGAAATATTTTATTTTGCTCTAAAGTTAAGCTATCAACCAAACATTTTCCAAATCACCAGTGGAATAAATAGTTTGTCTCAGAAGCTTACTAGTATCTTTCTTGAGAGATAGTCTTTCTTGCATTTATAAAAATCATGCAAAGATTTCTCTTCTGTGAATGCAAGAATGAGTGAATAAGAGGAGGTTTCTATTTTGTATGCTGTCATTCATCTTAGGAGTCCAAATTAATTTTGATTATTTTGCTAACTCACTAACTTAAAAGATAAAAGCAACATGCTAAAGCTTTCCAGGTAGTAGCTTTTTAATTTCCAGTGAAATATTGGAAAACTCTCTCCTTCTTCCTCATTGTCATTCTCTTTTTGCTTTTGTAAAATGTTTGTTAGCGCTCTTTTTCAATCCTCCTTGAATGTTTTTTTTGGAGAGGGTAATTATTGTAGGATTATTCCAGGTTTCAACAATGGGGAGAGGAATCTTTAGCATAGGACAGAATTGGGGAGGAACATCCAGCCCCTCTCTTGTCTGCTTGCTCTCTTAATAAACTTTTGTATTCTTTTTTTGTATTTCATGCCATGAGTGTCTATAACATTCAGGTACCTGTTGCTTGTATTCTTTATGCAAAAAACAGAAAATGTAGCACCTGGGCCTGTTTTGTTTATGCTGTTCTATTAAGCATAATTCTGCCTATAATTATGTGAATAATCCACTTATTGGACAGAGGAAATGGAAGTCCAAATTCTACTGTGGTCCAATAAAAGTTTTTCAATTCAACCTAAGGGTTACTTCACTTTGAACAATAAAGCAAGCCACATTTGTTTCCTGAAGCTACTATCAAATGGTTACACTATTTAGAGGAAATATTTTACAAATATTTGGCAATTTTCTTATTTTAACTTTCCAAAACCTTTCCTTGTGGTACATTTTATCTCAATTTTGGACTCCTTCTCATATTTTATTATCTCCTCAGCTTCTCTTCATTTAGGATACAAAGTTTCTCTTCCATTGAAACATTTGGAGTCCTTTGAAACTCGCATGTCAAGGGCACACAAGAGAAAAATTTGTTCTTGAATGAGGTGTAAAAGCATTAAGAAAAGATTATTCTAATAGGGTAAATCTGGGCTATAAAAACATAAGGGGAAAGATTGACTCACAGAATAAACATAATTCAATAATTTGGTGAAGAGGGTAGTACAGGTAGCTGGCTCTCAAATGGCAAAACAAGAAAAACCATTGATCTTTATGCTTAAGTAAAAAATCAGATTTTGCTATGTTCACTGTAATGACCACCTGACAACATGTTCCAAGGGAAATATTATAGACTTCAAAGTTCCAGAAAGTTCAACTCAGACATTCCCTCAGAAAAAACACATTAGAAATAGTATATTACAAATTGACAAGTAGTTTGACATATTATGTACTTAGAAACACTTTTTTTAAATGGTCAATTATAATCCACTCACCTTCTTCAAGTAAACTGTTTTAGAATTTTTCCTGGAATTATTGCTAGTTTATTTGTCATCTATGTCTTTCCCATTCAATCATCTAGAAAACTTTTGCCTGGTTTCATTCCTGGACCTCCTTTTTCACCATAATTTCAGATATTTCTTATAATGACTGAACATATGTGATAACTCATAACTTTGGAACTTAACTTTACCTTATCAGGAAAGAAACTAGATTAGGCTCCATGAAGTCAGCTATGCCTCTTGGTGCTTCTTAGTATAACCTAGTCATAGTAGGAAATCAATCTATATTAAACTCTTTCCTCAGATATATGTCATTTAAAAATATTTGACAAATTTTTTCCTGGGATTTGAATACAGATAAGACACATTTGACCTTCCTAGATAATAGGTATAGAATTTAAAGCAAAAAAAAAAAGATATTTCTCATTGTATTTTATTTAATTAGCTATAGAATTACTACATTAACAGTCTTAGAAGTTCAATTAGTAAAAATGCAAGGAAGTTTTATTTTGTCTGTATTCTCAGTTGCTGTTGGTGTTTTAAGAAAAGCATAGAGTAGCTTTCTTTATCTTTAAATCCAGAAGCAATGCTTAATAATTAGAGATAATGAGAATGATGGTGTGATTTATAATTTTTCCCAACTTCCCAGAAGGTAAAACTTTTTATGTGTTGTTGTCTTAAAAATAATAGAGCTTTCAAAAGCATATCAAATGATATGGCACAAATCATTGTTTTACTTGATCAGTTACTGCTTAAAAATTGTAAATTTTCATTGAATATTACCAACAAATTTTAAATGGAAATTATATGTAGAAAATAGCAACAAAATTATCAATGAAGTAATTGATGGCTTTGGTACACACAATTGATCAGACTCTGATATTAAGATAATAAGGGTAGTTCATTTTGTAAATTTACAATTGATTCCTATAAATGTATAAAAATTCAGAAATCAATCACTGGAATAATAAAGATCTCAATGTTTCAGGATCAGAGGATTGTGACCATGCATCCCCAACTTAATAATGAGACAACTAGTCATGAAATTCATATAAGATGCTTTCAGAGCATACCAAAAGCTATTTTAATAAAAAGGATTTTTTATTTCATTGATGTTGAAGAGATGCTTAGTACCAATTTTAAAAGGATTAAAAAAAGTTCACTGCCAAAAATTCGATTTAGTTTTAATAAAATACTGGATTAAAATAGCACTGCTGAAAGAAATAAAACTGAGTGAAGTGACAGTAAAGTTTAAAAAGAATTAGCTTTAGTTTTTCATATACATTGTCATGCACATCTACTAGATGTTGTAGTAATGAGGACTAATGATGAAGAGTTGGGAATCCAGAACACTTTCAACACTGTCAGTTCTTTATGAGACACTAAATATGTAGATTTAAAATACTGGAAAATGTTCCAGATAGTTTTAATAAAAGAAGACTTGATAATCAGAAAGCTATGTGGTTTGCAAAAAGAGTATTAAACTGTGTTATTGTATACTATCAGTTGTGATCAAGGAATTTTTGGAGAAACCTCATAAATTGGAAGTTGCATCAAATGATTTTTAAGTTAAGTATATGGTAGTGAATGGAATGTTTGTTAATAATGTTTTTCTAACTTGGATTTTGTCAAATTTTTTGTTTCCCATTGGTTAGAGGAACTCTTTCTATAGACCTTTAACATCAAGACTATAGAAATGTGGTTTTAACTTTTTGTGAATCACAGCTTTAATGAGAATCAGCTAAAAGTTATAGACTTTTCTTAAGAATACACTAAATTACATAAAAGAACTATTTAGCATAAAATGAATTTTATTCTGGTGAAAACTTATTTCAACATTTCTTTTGAAAAACAAGAGACATTTTACTATTTATAAAATTTTCTCACTTTTTCAAGCAAAAAATTTGCAAAAATATGTGAAATAAATAAATACAAATTCTACAAGTAGAATAAAGCAAAATACCTTGCCTTGTGCGTCTGCTCCATTTGGCTGCTCCTGAGTTGTATCTTTTATAATAAAGTGGTAACAGTAAAGTGCTTTTCTGAGTCATTCTAGCAAATTATTAAACCCGAGGAGGGGGTGATGGAAACTCCTAGTTTATAGCCAGTTGGTCAGAAGTAGGAGTGGAAACCTGGGACTTAGTAACTGGCATCTGAAGTGGGGTCACTAAACATGTGGGGTCTGCACTAACTATGGGTTGTTAGTGTTAGAATTGAACTGAATGATAGGATATCCAGTTGGTTGTTGGCTAGAGGAAAAAACCCACACATTTTGTGTCATAAGTGCCATGAATAAGAACAGCTCATTAGATCATAATGGTTTGGAGTACAAATTCTAGAGACAGGCAACCTGGTTTCAATCCTGTTTACTCTACTTACTAGCTAAAGGAGTTGAGGGCAGACAAGGGATGGAGTGGAGAGAGGAGGAAGCAATAGCTCTGTAATGGACATAGCTAGACATTTTTATTGTATTGGTGAATTTTAGGCAGATGACAGCTGGTCTTAAACTCTGTGGAGAAGCATGGATTGTCCTCTCCAGTGGGAAGAAAGATAAAATGGTTTCTGCTATTCAAACTTTTTATGGGAGAACAGGTGTGATCATATCAGTCTGTTTCTATTTCATTTGTGCTGATGATCTGGTCAAGTTACTAGATTTGTTTTAATTGTTTTGCGTTATCTATGACATTTATATTTATCCATTAGTATCTCTAAATCAAGAGTTAATTTGATGTAAAAACCTTTGCAAACTCCTAAAAATGAGCCAAAAGCTATGTTAAGATCTTGGATAAGAGAAATTAGAAAAGTTAGAAATGTTTATCTTGAGAAAGAAACGCAAGACATGCCAATTGAAAGCACAATGAGATACCACCTCACACCAATCAGAATGGTTATTATTTAAGAAAATCAAAAAACAATATATTTTGGCACAGTTGTGGTGAAAAGGGATTGCTTACACACTGTTAGTGGAAATGTAAGCCAGGACAACTCCTGTGGAAATCTCTCAAATAACTAAAAGTAGATTTACCATTTGATCTACCCACTATGTGATACCCAAAGGAACAGAGGTCAGTATACAAAGAAGACACCTTCACTCGTATGCTTATCACGATACAATTCACAATTGAAAAGATGTGGAATCGACCTAAATGTCCATCAACTTATCAGCCATGAAAAGAAATAATGTCTTTTGTGGCAATTTGGATGGAGCTGGATACCATCGTTCTAAGTTAAGTAATGAAGGAATGGAAAACCAAGCACCACATGTCCTCACTTATAAGTGGTAGCTAAACTAAGGAACTGCAGAGGCATATAGAATGGCATAAAGACATTCTGGACTCAGAATGGGGAGAGGAGGAAGGAAAGTAGGGATGAAAAATCACCTATTGGAAACAATGTGCACAGGTGGGGTTGGAGGGCACGCTTAAAGCTCAGATTTCTTCACCACTAACAGTGCATCCATGTAACCAAAAAATTTGAAATGCCAAAGCCACTGAAATAATTTTTTTTAAAAGGAAGAAATGTTTAGCTTGCTCTGAGTCAGGTCTGCACTGTGAGGTTCCATTATATCCCAAGGCAAAGTATCAATGATTAATTATGAGACAATAATCTAGATACAACAGAATTACTTAAAAATAATCCTCATTTTTTCCTCAGTAACATCTACTGATGTGTCTGCAATAAACTGGATAGTTTCAAGTACTTGTTTCTGGGTCTTAGCTTTTTGATTCACTGATCTTTTGATTCTTAAACCAGTGTTGCACCATTTTGCTTTTTGAGGTTAATGCTAGTTGTTAATTGTAAAATTTGCTAACATTTATGAGCATTTACTATACACCAGGGATTATGTCAAAAAGCATTGTATCTTTTATCTGATTCAATTTATGCAAAGCACTTTTAAGATGTTTACTATTCCTTTTTTTTTTTTTTTTTTTTTTGAGTTGGAGTCTCACTCGGTTGCCCAGACTGGAGTGCAGCGGCCGCTCCCGGCCACCGCAGCCTCGCTTGCTGGGCTCCGGCGATCCTTCCGCCTCAGCCTTCCGAGTAGCCGGAATTACAGGCATGCGCTACCACGCCCGGCTGATTTTTTGATTTATGGTAGAGATGAGGTCTCGCTGCCCAGGCGGGTCTCGAACCCGCGGGCTCAGGGTATCCACTCACTTCAGCCTCCCAAAGGCGCGGGATTACAGGCTGAACTACCGAGCCTGGCTTACTATTCCTTTGATTTGAAAGACTGAGAAAGAGAAAGTTAAGTAACTTGTCCAAGTCTGCCTACACTAATAGTTAGTTGCTGGTGACTAGATTCAAACTCAGCTTAACTTCCTTTGCCAGAACATTTCTATCTCTGTGAAAGCATAAGTCTGTCTTATTTATCTCCAAAATTTATAGATATTCATGACTATTTTTCCATTTTAGTTCCTCATATTTGTTGCAGTGTCATGTTCTTCTAACAAATCTCTTCCCTCAAATCCTACTGCTATTTTATTAGTATTCTATTTTTGTATTTTTATTACAAAAGGAGATTGTTTTGCAAGTTTGATTTTGTGCTATCTTTATCAAGACTCATTGCTCCAATTGTACAATCTTTGTGAAATAAATTATAAAGTGTTCTGTCTTTTAATATGCTCTGAAAGAATATATATGCTATGAAAATTAGGAGCTTCTTTAAAATTGGAAAGCACTTATCCATAAATTAATGACTCAGCTTATTTTTTAAAAAATAATTGGACACATGGAGAGGTTTCAGCCTTCTTTACCCATTATTGCTAAGCTATTCAGATTTTCTGCTTCCTATTGAATCAATCACAAAAACTTATCCATTTGAATTTTCAAATTATTTAGCAAAGCATTATAAAAAAATCTGATTATAATTCAAAATGCAAAATCTATTAAATATTCCTTCTCATTTGTAATTTTGCTCATTTTGCTTCTCTTTATTAGATTCATGTTTATTTTTCCTCAAATAATTACCTCCTATATATATCAGTTCTACTCTTTTAAATTTTTTTCTAATTAATTGATTAGAATATGCATAATCTCCTTAGGCTTGTAAAACTTATTTGCATTGATTGTATTTTTTAAATAATTTAAGACTTTGTAACAGAAAAAAAACTTTGAACACAGTTTTTCCATACATCATATTGATAGTATTTTCTAAATAGCATACAATTGAGGTTTTGACAATGTACTTCATTCAATAATAAGTATAAAAGTTCAACAACTTGTAACTTTATTGATTAAAACTTGTTTTTTTTGCTTTCTGTTTTTATTGTAGATTCTTCATTGAAGCTTTCTACTTTGCAGGATTTAATGAGGGTTTTACTGAGGATTTTAAGATCAACATTTTAAATCACTCCATGGACTTTTGAATAAAATCTGTTTTCTCTATTTGTATACAGATAGTGTTTAGCAATTAAATCAACTTGATTATCCAATTGTAAAATAACATTATGAAATAATAGATATTATAATAATTTACTATCAATGCTATTATGTATAATGTATTCACATATTAAAAGCATAACATTCACTAATTATCACCGAAATGCTAATTAAAATAACAACGAATTATCATCATCTTACCTCAGTTAAAATGGATGACAAAGGATGTGGAGAAAGGGGAATGCTCATACATTGCTGGTGAGAATGTGAATGAATAAAGCCTCGTTGGAAAAACAGAAAGGATATCAGTACATTGAAGAGATGCCTGCGTTCTCATGATTGTTCCCGCACTGTTCACAATTGCCAAGATATGGAATTAATGAGTTCCCTTCAATGGGTGAATGGATAAATAAATTAGGGTACATATAGACAATGGAATATTATTCCACAATAAAGAAGAATAAAAGTCTGTCGTTTACAATATGAATGGAACTGAAAGTCATTATGTTAAATGAAACAACACAGGTACAGAAAGACAAATGTCACATATTCTTACTCATATGTGAGAGTTAAAAAAAATTATATATATTTTATTTTAAAGATGTGGGGTACAATTCAGGATTAAGTATGCAAGTGGACATTGTTCAAGTAAAGTTTGGGTCTCCCATTGGTTACCACTTTGCCTGGTTTGAGAGCAGGTACCCTTATTGATGCTGTGTCTCCACTCCAACCCTGACAGGATCTCACTGTTGCCAATCCCTATCTTATAATATTATGTTAAATGCAGAGTCCGCTTATGAGTGAGAACATATGGTACTCTGTTCTTTGTTTCTGTGATAGATCACTGAATATTATATACTCTAAATTCATCCAAGTTGCTGCGAAGTCCATGTTTGTTCTTCTTTATGACTGCGTAATATTTCATCATGTATATGTACTACTTTTTTTTTTTTTAATCTAGTCCAGTTTCGATCGGCAGTACAGTTGGTTCCATGTTTTGGCTGTTGTGAATAGTGCTGCAATAAACGTGTGTGCAGATATCTTTTTGGTAGAATGATTTGAGTTCCTCTAGGTATATTTCTAGTAATGAGGATTGCTGGGTCATACAGAAGGTCAATTTCTAATTCTTTTAGAAATCACCACACTGTTTTCAATAAAGGTTTGCATTCCCACCAGCAGTGTAGAAGCATTCCTTTTTCTCCACATCCTAGCCAGTGTCTTATTGTTTATTTTATTAATCATGACCATTCTTACTGGGGTTAGGTGGTATCTCAATGTGGTTTCGATTTGCCTTTCTCTGATGATTAGTGAGCTGAGCACTTTTTCATGTGTCTGTTGGCTGCCCATATATCTTCTTTTGAGAAGTGTCTATTCACGTCTTTTGCCCATTTTTTAAAATGAGACTGTTGTTTTTTTCCTTTTGACACATTTGAGTTCCTTGAAGATCATGGATGTTAGGTTTTTGTCAGATATTCTTTGGCAAATATTTTTTCCCATTCTGTGGTCTATCTCTCTGCTCTCTTGATGGCTTCTTTTGCTTTGCAGAAACTTCTCAGTTTAATGAGGTACCACTCGTCCATCTTATCTTATCACATGGACATCTGGAGTTAAAAAGTTTTATCTCACCGAGGTAGTGAACCAAATGTTGGCTATCAGAGGCTGGGAAGGGTAGCGGGAGCAAGGATAATGAAGGCTTGGTTATTGGATACAAAAGTACGGTTAGATAGAAGGAACAAGATCTAGTGCTAACATTCATGTCAATCATTTCCTAGTTTAACTGACTAGCTTTATCTACAAAAGTACGGTTAGATAGAAGGAACAAGATCTAGTGCTTACATTCATGTCAATCATTTCCTAGTTTAACTGACTAGCTTTATCTACAAAAGTACGGTTAGATAGAAGGAACAAGATCTAGTGCTTACATTCATGTCAATCATTTCCTAGTTTAACTGACTAGCTTTATCTACATATGTATCAGCTCAGGTTTCCATACAAAATATAAAATACTGGGTGGTGCAAACAACAGAAATTTATTTCTCACAGTTCAGGAGGCTAAAAGATAAGGTGACAGCAAGGTTAGTGTCATTCTTAGATCTCTTCTCTTGCCTGGTAGGTGGCAGCCATCTCACTGTGTGTTCCTGTGACCTCTTCCTTGTGTGCTCACTAGACAGTTTGTACTCTCCAGTGTCTCTTTTGATAAGGCCACTGATGCCACCATGAGGACTCCATTCTCATGTCTCATTGAGGGCTATGACTTTAATATGTGTATTTTAGGGTAGCACAAACATTCAGTCTAAAACGTGCAATTATTCCTAAGGAACATATTGTTTAGCTGTAACTGTTATTGAAATGTATATAATAGAACTTTAATGCATATTATTCAGATGCTTATTTCTTTCATTGAACATTGTTTTTGAAATCAACTCTTATTAATACTGTTGCCATGAATCATTAACTTTTACTTGTGCTTTATTTAATAGTAAAAAGTATTCTCCTATTGATGGACATCTGAATTATTTCCATTTTAAAGAATTTTGGATAAGGTTGTTATAAATATCTTTGTCCATATTTTTTGGTTGCATATAGTTTCCCAGAATGTATAAGAGGTGTAGAATTGTTGTATTGTGGGCATACAATATAAAATTTATTATATAAATCACTAAATTGTTTCCCAAAAGAGTTGTAGAAATTTATATTCCTATCAGCAGTCTAATCTTATTTACATTGCTTCACATCTTCATCAATATTTTCTGTTTTTAGATTTTAAATATTTTGATCTGATGGGTGAGTCAGTAACAGCTTTTCACACATTTAAGGATTACTTATGTTTCCATTACTTTGAAATGCCTATTTATGTCCTTTGTCCATTATTTTCTATTGTGCTGTTTGCGTTTGCCTTGTTGATTCATACAAAGTCTATGTCCAGGTTCTTTTTAAATGTTATTTTTAAAAGATATTTTCCACAGAATTTTTTTTGCATCAGTTTCTCAAGTCTATGGTTCTTATTGAGGTTTTGATTAGAAGTATAATCAATAGTAGATAAATTTTGGAAAAAGATATTTTTAGGAAACGGAGTCTTTATTTCCATGTATATGATACATACATCTTTGCATTTCTTTAAATCTTCTTTATTATTCTAATTTGTATTTTATTTTATTATTTTATTTTATTATTTGAGTTGGAGTCTCACTGTTGCCCAGACTGGAGTGCAGTGGCCGCTCCTGGCCACCGCAGCCTCAACCTGCTGGGCTCCGCGATTCTTCTGCCTCAGCCTTCCAAGTAGCTGGAACTACAGGCGCTCGCTACCACGCCCAGCTCATTTTTTTTTTTTTTTTTAATTGTAGAGATGAGGTCTCGCCTGCCCAGGCGGGCCTCGAACCCGCAGGCTCAGGCAACCCACTTACCTCAGCCTCCCAAAGGCGCGGGATTACAGGCTGAGCCACAGAGCCTGACTCTATTTTTTATTTTAGATTCAGGGGTCACACATGAGTATTTGTCACATGAACATATTGCATAGTGGGGATTGGGTTTCAGGTGGCCCATTCCCCCGGTAACGAACATTGTGCCTTATAGGTAGTTTCTGAGTGCTAACCCCTCTTCCCCCTTATTAGTGTCCCCAGTGTTTATTATTTCTATCTTAAATTGTAGAGATGAGGGCTCGCCAAGTTGCCCAGGCGGGTCTCGAATCCGCGGGCTCAGGCAATTCACTCACCTCGGCCTCCCAAAGCGCGGGATTACAGGCTGAGCCACCAAGCCCGGCCAGATTATTATTTAAGTAACATCCATTTTTGGCTTATTAGAAATGATGTCTCAATAAAATATTTCTTTTATGGTATGTAGAAGTGTGATCAAGACCTTGGAAGTAATTTTTTTTAATCAAAATAAAATACTGAACTCTTATTAAATATATCAATATATTGAAAGTTTTTTGAAGATCTCAACATAGAGAATTATGTCATTTACCTAAAAAGAGTTTTGTTTCTTCCTTTCTAATCCTTAAACTTTTGATGCCTTTCTATTTTCTAATTATCAAAAACAGTATTCCAGTAGGTTAAGAGGAGTATTAGTATTCTTGACTTGTTAGAACTTTTAAATATAATTTTTAAATATTTCACTTTTTGTAGATGAGTAAGATTTGTTCTATGTATGTAGCCTATTCTGTTTATCATTCACTTGTTAAAGAAAATTTGGATTGTTTTCTATATTTGACTTTTACAGATTACACTGCCATGAAAATCTATGTATAGGTCTTTTATGTGAACAGACGGTTTTCTTTTTGGGGGCAAATATTTAGGAATAGAATGCCTGAGTTGTATAAATTTACATTACCCCCAGCAATGAATGAGAATACCAGTTGTTCCACAACATTTGATGTTGTCATTTTAGTTTTAGCCATTCTAATGTGTATGCATTGGTATCTTATTGAGTTATTAAGTGATATTTTCCTGATGTGTAATGTTGAATACTCTAGTTCACTAATTCTTCATCTGTGTTTTATCTGGTGCTAAAGTTATCTTTTGAGTAAATGTAATTATGCTATTTATTTTTAATAGCGCTATATAGCTATTTTCCACATCTGACTCTTCAAATTTTATAGTGATTGATTCAATAAAATTAATCCTCTAATTATGTTCATTTTGACATATTAAAAGAGTTACTCTGTTTTGTGTTTCTGTTCATTTTAATATCTATGGGTGCTATGAATCTCATTTTGCCATTTGTTCTTCATGCTTATACTTGCTCATGCTAACTTCTTTCTTCATGTATTTAGTAATTTTGTCCCAAAGGTTGAACTATTTCTTGGAAGTTCTAGACATTGCACTTGGCTCCTTGAAACGCAATAACCTGTAATTATTTTCTGCAGGTGGAAATGGTTTGAGGAGCACAGGATTTTAGAGTTGTATGAATGAAGGCTTGTGGTTGGGATTATATATATATTTCCTAATTAGTTACACCAAAAGCAAATCTAAATCAAAAACATCTTTATTTCCTTCCTCTATAGGGTGTCCTAATTTTATGTGGGAAATTTTCATCTTACTTCACAAACACTCACGGACCCAGGCTTTGTCATTTTGCAAAAAACCAAAGCTCTCCATGCCCATAGAGATTGGCAGACAGCCTCAGGAAAAATAGTATCATTTTAACTGCAACTTTGAAACATGATTTTCTATAGTTTTTCACAATTTTGTTAATCTCACTTTGTTTCATTCTGATATATTTTACAAAGGTGATGCAAATAACTTTTGTAAACTAAATGGCAATTTTGTTTTTCCTTATTAAAAATAAACCAAGTTCTATGTAAATTTGAAATGCGAATCATAGTTTTTGTTTTTTTTTAGTGAAAGAGCTAGTAAGTACACCATGTGAAGGTATTATGCTATGTTAAGTTATCTGTACTAATGTGGTTATTGTGACAAAAAGATTTACAGAATCTGAGTCAGTGAGTCCAATTAGTTCTTTCTTGCATGATTGTTAGGATGATAGAAATTACTGTTGACCTCCATGTTCAAGCCATACAATCAACAGCAATAACTTTATCTAAGTGCCTTGAAAGTGAATAAAAGCTGCATCACTGAGGAGGATAATGCCTTGCATTGATTAATATGACAGCCACTGTACTACAAATAAAATGTAAATGTTTCGTTGAGAAGCTATGAGTCAACAGAGTCTAAAAGACGGAGGGTATCAGACTTCAGGTCACACTGATGTACGTGGTTCTGGGAAGAATAAGCCACAACTATAAACCAGTCCTACTTAATGTAAACAGTTGAGCTTGGAAGGCCACTATAATTTATCTAAATGATTTTATTCTCTATTTTTCTTGGGTTCCTGTCCTGATCATTATTTGCCTTTTCCACGTTTTCATAAACCACCCTGGACAAAAGACTGTGACTAGGCCTTCATTCCATTTTAATTGCTATCAATAATAACCTTTTTCATTGTTGATAATATTGATTTATTTCCGTGTCCTCTAAATTTGGTTTTTTCTTCTACCAATTTCACCCAATTCAAGCCATTCTTCTCCATGTCCAAGATTCAGTAATCTCTTTAAGACACTATAAACACATCACTCAAGATTTTTTGATGACACTCAGAGAATATATTTCAAGCTTTCCATCCAGATATTCAAGATCCTCCCTATTTTTCTTCCCTGTGACTCTTCTTACCTCCAACATATCCCTCCCTGAACCTAGTGTTCCACTGTTGCTTGTTTTCTCTGGAATATTTCTGAGAAAGCAGACTATTACCTACGGTGTATGGAGCTGCCATTTATTGTAAAATATATACTTGCATCAAACTATTTAATAAAAATAAATCCTTTGAAATGATAATTAAATTAAAAGAAATTAATTTTTCTGTCTTCCAACTAGTCATTCAGATTGCTGACTGTCTTTGCTTTAGAAGAATATGTTTTATTCTCTACCTTAGAATAATATGTGCTCTTTAAAATCACAATGACATTGAATAATTCACTGTTATATATTATTGTGAATCACACTAATGCAAAGGAAGTGGATACATAAATGAATAGGTAAATACATGAAAATAAATAAAAACTCTATCGTTTCAGTTGTTTTGTCTATATGTGCATTTATTAGTATACGTACATAAAAAAGAAAACAAAGACTTCTGTAGAACTGGCTTCTAAAGACACAAAGATCCAGTTCATAATATTTAACAAACTTTGATCTCTTTTTGATGTCTAATCATATTTCTATAATCAACTAAAATTAAAACATTCCAATCAAAATAGTGAGTTATTTCCGGAACACTGTCTGAGACCAGGAAGGGATCACTTCAAGCAGAGGAAACATGTACAATGGTTCTGAGCAGTCGAAGGTTGTGGTGTTTTTGTAAGGATGTGAGGAGTCTGGTTTGCTCTTAGTATAATCTGGGTACTGCAGAATGGAGGGTGATGAGGCTGCCTGGGACAGGCACAGGAGGACCTTGAATAGTAAGAAAAAGATAAATTTAATCCTATAAATCTCTGAACCTTAATGAAAGTTCAAATCAGGACTTCATATCATCCTTTCTGTAGTTTAGATGAAGAACTCATTTGGCAGTGAATGAAATGGATTGGAGATAAACAAGACTTGGAGCATAAATGCTCATTAGTCCACAGGATAAATTTTCGGGTGTGAACAAAGGAAATAGCAGAGCAAACAGAATGAGGGAGTTAGCTTAGTGCTAATTAGGGAGTAAAAAGGATGGCACCAGTTTGCTGATTGAATGTGAATGTGAAAGAATATGGAAAAGAAGAGTTAATTGAAGTTTCTAAGATGGGCAATTGAGTGGCTGAAGATAAATAAGATTTGGAGCATAGATCAAATTAGATAAAAATGTGTTGATTGCATACTGTGTGTAGAGTACTTTTTAACACATGAGAGGTGGTTAAATAAACAAGACATATTTTTTGTTTTTACTGAATAGCTGATTTACTCTGTTATGGCCTCTTGGCAGGAGACACACTTTTGAGACAATGACTCACCATTCATAGAGAATCCCTGTCAGATGGTAGGCTTTACATATAATTTCCAGTGGTTTTCAATTGCTTCATTACCTGTAAAGCTTCTTTACACTTTTTCTTTTGACAAGTGAGTTTCACAGCACAAAAACTGCCCTCAAGCCTAAAGCAAACTCTTGATTTAACAATAAACTCTGAATTACTGTAGTTTTTCCAGCCACTGAATGCCAGTAGATCTTTTGAAGTTTCTTTCCTATCTTTTGTAACAATTACAAAAAAGATCAAAGCTGCTTCTATATGTGTGCATACACACACAAATACATATCTGTGAGGGAGCAGAGAACAATGTTTAAGTGGCAACATAAAAGTTAAAAGAAAAAGACAAAAATATATAAGAGTTTTATCTGTCTTTGAATAAGCTTCTTGTCAGCGACAGTAAAGCTTACAGGCAATATAAATTAGAAAATGTGTCTAAAAGTTGTGAAAACTATCCAGGTAAAATATCTTTTTAAAATAATATTTTTGGCCAGGCTTGGTGGCTCAGCCTGTAATCCCGCGCTTTGGGAGGCAGAGGTGAGTGGATTACCTGAGCCTGCGGGTTCGAGACCCGCCTGGGCAATCTGGCGAGATTGCCATCTCTACAATAAATAAAAAACAAATTAGCCGGGTGTGGTAGCGTGCGCCTGTAGTTCCAGCTACTTGGAAGACTGAGGTGGAAAGATCACCAGAGCCCAGCAGGTCGAGGCTGTGGTGGCCGAGAGCGAGCCACCGAACTCCAGTCTGGGCAACTGAGTGAGACTCCAACTCAAAAGAAAGAAAAAAATAATAATAATATTTTTATAAAGGATGCATTTTATGAAATGCCATTAGCCTTTTTCCATATTAAATTGGCTTCTTACTTTTTTTCTTGAATATTTTCATGCTTTTAGAATTCTAAACCGAAATCAATCATTTACCAATCTAGGTTAGAGTCTGTATTAATAGATATATACATATGTGAGTCTTCCAATAATATGATAAAATATTCTCATAAATCTCTTGTGAAGCAATGGAAAAACAATGAGAAAATAATATTCACTGTCTGGAGAAATTAGATCCAACCACAAGTGTATAAACAAAGTGAACCCAAGTAGGGCAGTAATAGCATTTGGATTGCTTTTGCTAATAAACTTTTCCATTTCCTTAAAACAAAAAGATAGCCAGTTCATTTTCATGTGGTATTTTTGATGCTTACAAAGTATTATGTGCTGTTCAGAAGAAAAAAGTTCTTAAAATATAGATATGTGCAACACACCACTTTCTTTTATGCTTATTATTTCTAAAACCCAAAGAGAGAGTGGACTGACTGAAAACTGCATTGCAATAGGTTCACACAGGACCCTTTCTCAGCACTCAGAATTCATTTTCATTCTCAGTACTCATTGTTAAATGCGGGTTCAGATCATGGTTCCACACTGTAGGAAAGTTTCCTTAAATTTTATTAACATTTCCTTAAGAAAACCTATTTCTACTTAGTATATAGTCTGGTCATTAAGAGCACAGCATCTGGAAACATACTGTCTGTCTCTAATACTAGGTGTGCCATGTGTTAGCTATGTGACCTCTAGCAAAGTTGCTTAATGTCTCCTTTCCTTAGTTCTCTCTTCTTAATATTAGATAACAAACATAACATCATCCTAGGGCTGTTGTAAAGTTTGAATGAGTTAATATATAAAAAGAACTTAGAACAGTGCCTAGAATATTGTGGTCACCTTATAAGCATTGTTATTATAATAATTATTAGTAATAATAGTAGAGCATCAACCCTGTCATTTATGGGCATTGCACAAAAATTCTAATTTTGTTCTATCTACAGCAACATATTATTGGTAGTTTAACTTCCTCCTTCTGAAAATGTGTTTTTAAACAAAATAAAAGTATTTTTGTATTATTATTATTATTATTTTAAAGCAAAATTTATTAAGATAGAAAAGCTCCCACAGTGGGAGGGGACCCACGGGGGTTGCCCCTATTTTTGTATTTTAAATTATTGCAAATGTTCATTGCATACCTACTAAGTGAATGCAATATTCTGACTATTGTACAGAAAAATGATAAACAAGATTTAATCCTAGACCCTAAAATAACTAAAGCCAATTTTCTATGCAGTCACATTAAAATTTGCCACTGGTAATCTATATACTAAAATAGATTTTTCAGTAACAGTATCTTAAATCTCTCACAGTGTCATGAGTAAACAATGCAGGTATGCCTATTCATTGTCTAGAGTATCCCAGATGCAGTATACTCAGAAAAAAATTATGATACAAATTCTTCTATAATCAATACAATGAAAGAGAAAGAATCAAGGAGTTAAGGGTGTCCAGAGGAGTGAGAACTCACTTTTAGATGAATGAGTGAGGGAAGTTTCAGAGAGGGAATGGAACTGGAACTATATCTTAAAGAATATTTTCAGCCATGATAGTGCAGAGCTGGAAAGTTGGTAAAGTAAGGAACGACTGGTGGAGACTATGCATTTTAGAAAGAAGTAATGACACAAATGAAAGAAATGTAGTGTGTAGGAAGACTCTCTTGGGTGTGGAGAGTAGTAAAGGTTATAGAATTTTATACTAGTCGATGTTTCAAGGACTCAAATCTCAAACTTATTAAATAAAATTGTGTTAACTTCCCCCCTTTTACCACCAGTCTTGCCAAAGTATAATTAATCTTTAAAAATGTCACCAAAAAATCAACAAGAAGGTTTTTACAGCCCATTAAAATCAGCAAGATAAAAAAGGCAAAATAAAATGGCCAATGCTGAAAAATAAATTATTAACTTTATTTATATTCAATGCATGTATAAACAATGATTCTTAATATCCAGTTAATATGAGGTGAACTTTTCCAAAATTGCCTGAAATCACAAAATAGTTACTGGAGAAATTAAAGTATAGTTAACAGCAATAAACAGATTTGAAGACTAAGCTGGATTGTGGCAAGTATTTAAAAAGTCAGGAATGGCCCCTGGTTTGTTTGATCTTTACAGGAATTTTCACAGGATTGAAGAAATGAACTTTTTTTTGAAGACATCTACCCAGAAATAGTCTACCCTAAAATGTGATGTGAAGAAATATTGATAAAGTTACAGAATCTACATAGATGGTATCAGGAAAAAAGCCAACCTAGAATGTAATTAATGAAAAATAAATGAGATCTCAGTTGCCTCTTCAGAAAAATCCGTGACATCAGTTCACCCAGGGATGGTCAAATTTTAGTGAATGCTAAGGGAATTAGCAGGAAGCCAGTTGCTAGCTAAAATGCTAAAATTATCACCCCAGGGGGTGTCAGGCTTACTGGGTGAAAAGACTAAATTAAGCCAAGTTGGATTAACAAACTGAATGGATAAGCAACAAAAAATATTGGATCATGGAGGCAACAAAAAATATTGGATCATGGAGATAAATTCAAGATAGGCAGGACAGTTGAAATCAAGAGTACATAAAATGCAAGTGCCAGGCATGAAAACAGGTTCCATTGGATCAGGAAACTTCCAAGGAAAGTTGAAACTGAAGGGGCACTTATAGGAACTTCTGTAAAGTTAGATAATACATGGTTTTAGCTCAGTGATTTTCAAGTCCAAAATATACTTTGTCTATGACTGCAAGTTGTCTACCTTGAGACAGCCATATCTGTAGTTATATTTGTTGCTAACATATGTCTACCTTAGTTTCCTATTGACGCTGTAACAAATTGTCACAAACTCTGTGGCTTAAAACAGCACAAGCTTGTTTTTTTTGAAGTCTGTAGGTTGGATTTGGGTTGGCTGATGGATTTTTCTGTTCCAGGTTTTGTATGAACTGAGCTATTGGACTCTGGGAGGAAACACTCCCAAGCTCATCCAGGTTGTTGATGAAATAAAATTTTTTGATGTTGTAGGATTATCTCTCTGTTTTCCATGTCACACCTCTTTTTTGCTTTCTCTTCCACGGTATCTCTACTCCAGCCAGAAAAAGTTTAGTGGTTTAAGGGCTCATGTAATTAGATTGGGCCCAATGAGATAATCCAGTATTTCTCTTTCAAAGTTCTTAATTATATCTACAAAGTCCATTTGCCATGTCAGGTAACATATTCACATATTCAAAAGTATGAGAATTAGGGCATGGACATCATGTGAGGGGAGGGTGGTATATTGCTCATACTTTATTTATTATTCTGCTGGCCAGATTGTCCATTTTGTAACTTTTATTGTTGAATATGCCACTGAAAAGCTCACAATTCTTTCTTAGGAGATACTAAAACTCAGAAGTTTGCTGAATAAAAATGTGTGATCAGACTATACATAACAATAGGATAGTCTTCAGGAATATAATCAGTGAGTTATAGTAGTCTGATAAAATAATCTTGTTATACTATGAGATTATTCCTCATGGTATAACATTATACTCTTAGAATGTTATAAGTAGTGCTTTGTAGTCTAAATAATCTCATTAATTATATCTTATTTATTATGAGATTATTAAGGCCACTAAATACTACTTTGAGTCTTTCAGGACAACCATGTGCAATTGTGCAAATTGTGCTCTGTACAGGGATGCCCAGAATGGAGGGACCGGAATCCATCCAGCACTCCACCTACAGCTCTGTGTCCTGACAGTGCTCAGAGAAAGCATTCCCCATGGGATCCCTGCAACCTTGAATCTTCCTCCTCTCAGTAAGTTTTGGTGACAGTTTGACACATCTTCCTTTTATTGTCCTGTTTATACAAGTTATTGAATGTAGAAAGCATCTGGTTTTGGACTTTGTATTAGGATATCTTCCTTTCTTTTCTTTTTAAAATGACATTATTCTCTAGAATAGTATTTAGTGTTTTATAAAGTTGTATCTAGCAAAGCTTTTTGCAGAATACAAATTATACTAAAGTCATATATATATATATACAGTGTTCACAAAAGTAAATAAAATCATTATTATTACTTCTCAGAATGGAAGTAGCTTCATAGAACTGGACCCTCATTCATAGACATTATCTGAAGTTCTTCTATGAAAAGCACTTTAGGAGTCAAATGCATGGCTCAAATCCTTTGCCCTGAAGAGATTTGAATGTATACTCTAACAGATATAATATTTTACAAATCCTCAAAGATCTTGGATATCTCAACTCAGCCTACCATTTGTGTTGTTATTAGAGGGAGCTGAAGCTAGAACTCAAGGGTGGGAATGAGGAGGGACCTATGTCTCTTACTCCCAAAGTCATAGCACTGCCTTTGTGTCCTTTGTCTCATTATGGAGGTAATCTGCTTTACTTAAAGCCAACTGATATAAATGTTAATCATATGTTAAAAAAAAAATCTTCAAAACAACATCCATTGTTTGATCAAACAATTGGGCACCATCACCTAGCCAAGTTGACATACACAAAAGAACTAATCATCAGATTTCATACTTGTCAACTTATAATCTATACACATCTCCATAAATCGTACTTAAGCTCCAAATAAAGATAATATCAAAGTAATATTTCTGTCACACATGAGACAACTGTCCGATATGCAACTGTGCATGTACTTTTCTTCTCCCCAGAAGAGGATGTGAAGTTCTTGAGTGATCACTCTTTTTGATATTCTGCAACTTAAATGCTATGATTTACAGTTCACAGTACTTAAAATACTGTGCTAAAAAGGCAATTCATATTATGTTAAATGAAAAAGGAGTAAGAGAGAGAAGAACACAAAGATATGTGCTGTGTACAGACATACATACACAACTATATTCAAAATAAAATAACAAAAAGTACTCATAACAATTACAGTTGCATCTAGTCATGTGGTTCTTAGCTGATATTTATTCCATATTTTCTTTGCCCTTAGCAAGCACCTCATCTGGTCTTAATTCTGTACTTAGTGGAGTGACTCAAACCTTCCGTCTTGAAGAGTCTGGGCCATTGGTAGTCTTACTAGAATTGGATTGTCATAATTTGCCATTAACTTTTCACAGAGCATACCAGTACTAGGAGATTTTGTGGTTGTCATGGTTGTGAATCTCCTTAAAGATGTGGTAGCTGACCGGGAGCATAGTGGCTCAAGCCTGTAATATCAGCATTTGGGGCAGCAGAGGCAAGAGGATTGCCTGAATCCAGAGTTTAGAGACCAGTCTGGGCAACTTGGTGAGACATCTTGTAAATAAATCATAAAATTAGCCAGGTATGGTGATACGCACCTGTAGTTCCAACTACTTGGAAGGTTGAGGCTGAAGAATAACCTGAGCCCAGTAGGTTGAGGCTGTGGTGACCATGAGCATGCCACTGCACTCCAGCCTGGGTGACAGAGTGAGACTGCAACTCAAAAAACAAACAGAAAGAAAATAGATGTGGCAGCTGCAAGAAGTGCTCAGGCAATGTCAGTGAAGGAAGGTTTGGTTTTCAGATTTTCCCATATTGTAAGAAACTTTTGATTTTGATGCCACCTAGAGAACAGTTTATCTTTCAACTGTGATACAGTAAAACAATTCAGACATAGTATAAAGAATGTATATTACATCTATAGGTTTTGGATCTTTTCAAAATATATTTATTTATTCACTTAATTTTTTTTTTGAGTTGGAGTCTCACTCTGTCATCCAGGCTGGAGTGTAGTGGCATGCTCATGGCCACCGGAACCTCGACCTGCAGGGCTCAGGTGTTTCTTCAGCCTCAGCCTTCCAAGTAGCTGCAACTATAGACATACTTCTCCATGCCAGGCGAACTTTTTGATTTACTGTAGAGATGAAGTCTCACCAAGTTGCTCAGGCTGGTCTCTAACCCCTGGACTCAGGCAGTCCTCTCATTTGGGCCTCCCAAAGTGCTGGGATTATAAGCATGAGCCACCATGCCCGACCCAAAAATGCATTAATAATCAAGCTTTCAAAGGACATTGCAGTCTCTGACTTAAAATATTTAGTTGTTACATGAAATTCAGAATAAGAAATGAAATCCCACTATAAAAATACCATAAAATATAAAGCAGCTGCAGCTAAGGTGGTGTTTTGCATGTAACAGAACCTACTCTAACTATAATCAAGAAAACTGGACTATTGCCTATAAAAATTGGGTACAGATTGAAAGAAAATTTGATAGACCAATTCGAAAATGTTTACTACATTTTGCCATCAATATCCCATTCACTTTCATGAAATGACTTGCATGTGTGACATAGGCAAGACGTTTTTCATAAGAATTCAGGTCAGGAAGACATTTTAAGGTCACTGAAACAGCCTCTGTAGCAAATGAAAGTTTTGTATGTAAATGGACATTTGTAGGGTCCCAAATTTTTTCTACAGAAAAATATCCATGGGTCATCATAGAACATGGCATTATTTTTTACTCTTTGTCTTCTGCAGGCTATGGAGGCTGGGCGCAGAACCACAATCTGCTAGAGCTCTGAAGTGTCCCAAGGACACTTCCCAGGCAATCCCAGTGTCCCGTCTTCTTCTCCTTTAAAATGTGCAAACTTAAGGGGATCAAAATATTTATATGCAAGATCTCATATATTTTAACATGCCTAGGGAGCAATAGACTCTGGGGGTATAAGACTTACTAAACCCAGATTACATTGGGGATAGGAATTATTCCCTTGAAACACAAGGAAGAAAGAATTTCACTTTGTTTTGATTTCATATTTTGGGATAAGGAAAAATCATGGAGAAATAGGACTCTCCTACAGATAGGATAGAAAACATGCTGAGAGTTTCTAAGTGGCACGTTCAAGAAAAAAAAACAAAAAACAAAGAGGTGAAATTGAACAGAATGCCCATCTGCCAGCCCAGAAGTAATGAAGACTATAGATTGTTTTTAAGATTTGGGATTACTGTCAAAAATATGTAAAAATCTGGAATCTTGTTACTGTTTTTATATCTGTCATTTTCGTACACCAAGGCTTGTGTTTTCTAACGGTTAACATATAATTCTGAAAGTCGGTAGATCTGAACACTTGCTTGTCTTAAAAATTTTCAAATTTTTTGAAATAGAAAGAGCTAGGTGGACTGAAAAAAAAAAGCTACATTTCTATAACCAGGATTGTTGGGAACACAGAATCTCATGAGGGATATGTTGGTGGTAACAACTTTCAAGAAGAGAAAGAAAGCCATCTGGAGGATGTTACAAAGGAGGAAAAAAAGAGGGGTCTGGGATATCGGAAGAGAGATTATTTTCCAGACTATTTTCAAAGCATGGAGATTACACAGGCTAACTGTTCTCTAAGATCCAGAGTACCCTTTTTTTTTTCAAGGAAATACATATACGAACTCCATTAGTAATTTTGGGTCATACAATACTGATATTCTAACCATAAAACTATCAGTCACTAGCTCATTTGTGGTTGGCCTCTTAAATCTATGCAGCATATTTTTAAAGTCTTTAAATTGGACAATAAAACTGCCCAACTACAGCTTTCTTTATGAATCCTACACACTTAAAGTTATGCCGAGTGTAACTAATGATTTCATGTTCTCTATCTTTGAATATTATCAACTTTTTTTGCTAGTAGTGCTACATTCAATCATAAATAATCATAACACAAGTGTGTGAGTAAAAAATACCTGAGATATATTTAGAGTACTTAAGTTACTGTTGAGGGGTAATTGGATTGTGATCGTTGTCTAGTTGAAACACTATAGCAAAATCTAAACCAATTTCTGATAGTTTATGAATCATTTAAAACAATTTTCCATAGCAAAAAGTATACAGATTGGTTAAGACAAGTACTATCTCCTTAAAGAACATCAAATGTTCAATCAATTCAGAAGTTAAATTTAAATGAAACTGTTCATTATCAAATAAACCTACCCTAATCCATACCTAATCAAATAAAAGACTCTTTAAGGGAAGCTTTGGTAAATGTGAGTAGAGAATGCCAAGATTATAGGGCAAATGTTATTTTGAATATGTTTGAGAAATCATAAAAATACCCAATAATCACTTTATTTGCAGTGTGTCTCTCTTGCCCACTCTGGAACTGTATTAGTGTTTGGGGCCAAAGTCACATATTTGTGGAATTGAAAAGGAAATGTGGCCTGTCTGATTTTTAATGCATACAGTGGAGGAGGAGTAGCCACGGAGGGACGGAATTGGTAATTTTAAGTTCTGGATTCACTCTGCATTCATTTATTCTTTCACTCATTCATTCTCTTGTACCTGCATCTCTTTATCTGTCCCTGTTATCATTTCTTATCTCATGCTTAACAGGTTTGACAGATTCCTGCAAAATTTATCTGTGAATTTTGGTTGTCAGCAGGCGTAGAAATTAGCAAGTGGTTTTATGGTCTTAAAAACTACAATGACCAGAACAACAACGACAAAAAAACATAACCTCCCCCCCCCACAAACCAAAATTAAAACCCATAGGCCATACTGGGAAAATTAAATATATCATTGCTTCTGAGTTCTGTTAACTTTTCTGCTGATTTCATCTCTGTTTTCTGTGTCATCCATCAGATTATGCTGTCTAGCGACTTAAATGCATCCATTTGCATACAGGTATTCTAATGACTTGAAGGACACAGAAAAAAATAAAAATGTTCATGCTGTAAATCAGAGTATATACTAGTCATTTACACTAAATTGGATATTACCCTTTTTATTCTTTTTTTCTGAATAAGTTTAATATACATTATTGTTTTAAATGAAGCACTGAACTGATCTTCTGGAGTCTCTAAAGACCTTGACTTGACCTCTCACCCTATTTCACCTATCTCCATCTTCAAGCAAAGATTTCAGCCCAGCTGGGCTCTTTTTATTCTTCAGTATTTCCCACCCGTTCTCTCGCTCTTTCTTAAGTTAATGCGGCATAATCACAGGTAAATATGACACAAACAAAGCTTTTTCTACATTTTCTGAATTTCTTTATGAATTTATCTCAGTTTAGGAAATTTAATATGAATGACTCTCTAGTGGGAAGGAAAGTCTTCAGACAGTACAGGAGGTAAGAGCTTAGATGTGGGAATCAGAAAGCCCACATTTCTTCTGCTTTTTAATGTCATAACCTCGAGTCAGTTCCTTAATCTCTGTAGAAATTTATTTTACATCTCTTTAAATTTAGAAAAATAAAACCATGTGAGTTGTCTCTGTATACTTAATATCACTTCTTTTCAAGTTCAAAATGTTCCAGTTTAGGCAATAAATTATATGGCCACACAATCTATTGTGTTCAAGTTGTACAGATAATACATGTTAGTGTTACTAGTTAGTACCTTTTGCTATAGCAACTATAAGATATAAAGTGGCCTAGTTTGGCTTTCACATCTTGTATTAAGGAATAATAACTACCAGGAGGGTAAAGACGAGCAAAGAATAGATTAGACAGTCATCTTCTGAATACTTCAAAAATGAATGTGCTATTTTGCTATCATAAAAGTAGGCATGTCAGAAATCTGATTATTTCCCAATTTCTGTGCCTGGTTATTATTATATTTTTCTCTTTAGTGTCATTTTATTCATATTCAAAGTCACTTGCTTCTTTTTAATTTGGTTGGTACAATACCTAATTTTGGTGGAGATGGTTATGCCAAATATTCCAAGATGTAACAAATAAGCCATAATCCTAAAGGACATGCCAGTGGTTTTGGAGATCACTGGGGAAATGATTATCAAGCTAAAAAGATATTAATCTAGCTTTAAAATAAACTTTTATATTTTAGAACTGTTTTTTTATTTATATTAGCAAGCTTTTTTGTAGAGTTAAAATATTTTGTGAAACTAGAACTTCTGTAAGTTGAGAAACGGATCCTTTAAAATGCCTGAAGTAGCTCTATGGGAAGAGGTTGGAAAATAGAGCATCCATGGTGTATTTGCTGGAATGAGATGAGTTCAACAAAGAAACTCAATTTACAGCTTAACAAAAGGAAATTAGGACAGTTAGTCCTTTCACAGCTAGGAAAATCAACTGCTTTGATACCCAACAGTAATAGGTTGAGAAAGCCTTTTTCAGGAATATACTCAATACCACCTTTCAAATAATTAAAATGCTTAAGAAAAAATTAAACTAAGAATAGGACTCCCCCAAAATTATTTTTTCTTTAACTGGAACCCAAGAGGGCTCAAGCCACCAACATAAAGTTTAGAGAAAGTGAGAGTTGTACGAGTAAGAAAGTAATTAACATTTCATATGAGAACCATACCTCAAAGAGAATGGTAGGTATATTTACTGGCACATCAGGCTAACTGGTAGGGACTATTTAAGAAGCTCTATTAGGTTTTTGTAACAGTTATATTTCAAAAAAACCCACTGAACTGAGAGAGCTGTGGCCTTAAAATGACTGACGCTTATCAGTATATGCAGTAGCAACAAACAACTGTATTATGTCAGTGGCTTACAACAGGTAAAGCTAATTTCACCTTCATAGCACAGGACCATCATAGGTTGGCTGTGGCTCTTTTTCATGTTTCCTTTACTCTGGGGTCTCCATCTGACATTACAAATCAATTTGGAAGAGGGCAAAGACAGCAGAGATGTTACATACCACTGATCTCGGCCAAAGCAATAATAAACCCAGATATCAACACAGTGAGACATACGATCCCCTTGCAAGGACTGGCAGTAAATATGGAAATATAGTAATGGGTCTAGGTTACATTGGTGTTCTATGGGCAGGAATTGAGCTCAGAATGTTGCACAACTCTGAAGCAATTTATATTCCCCAGTGCAGGATCCAGATGCAGCCACAGAGGGTCAGGATCAAGAAATCAAGATCATTTCCAATCCCAGATGACATCTGTTCAATGGGATTTGGGAATTGGTACAAATAAGTCACTGTTGTGAGTCTCCTTTTTTCTCTCCTCAGGTAAGAGTTTTCCACTATTTTTTTTTTCATTAAAGAGGACAGTGTCAGGTATCTGGATCTAGAGGAGATAGAGCCATGTCTTGGTCTAATATAGAGATGACTGCATATCCCCCAGAACCTTTGGATTTTGATCTGTGACTGGATGAAATTTTTGTGTTGTCTCCCATGGAAAGCTATTAAATGTGGCATCTATAGGAAGAAGATAACAAAAGGATATTAGGTGACTGGGAGGGCAGGCTGGGACATAGATAGAAATGTTCCCCCAAATTTCCATATTCCCCTCAATTTCTGCTCATGCGACTTGTGATGGCCAAAGAACTCTAACTGGGAGCAAAGTGTCACTTCAAGAATGAGGAAATTGAAAAGTTCAGATATGGTCTAAAACTTCTTTCTCTGGTGTACAGACTAAGAGTGCCTCTTGTTCCAGACTATTCAGATACAGGAGGGGAGTTCTCTGCCAGACTCTGTCTCTGAGAGGCAGTGTGGGACAGAACCTTCTGCTGACCTGCATGGGGCATGAACCTGAGAGAAAAATAAATGTTTGTAACTGGGCTCTGCGGCTCAGCCTGTAATCCCGTGCTTTGGGAGGCTGAAGTGAGTGGATTCCCTGATCCCGCAGGTTCGAGACCCGCCTGGGCAACTTGGTGAGACCTCATCTACAATAAATCAAAAAATCAGCCGGGCATGGTAGCGCGTGCCTGTAATTCTGGCTACTCGGAAGGCTGAGGCAGAAAGATCACCAGAGCCCAGTGGGCCAAGGCTGTGGTGGCCGGGAGCGGCCACTGCGCTCCAGTCTGAAAAATGTTTGTTTTGTTAAGTGCCATAGTTGTTGGCAGAGAGGTTTGTTCCTAAAGCATCATCTACCTTGTCAAGATGAATTCGATTATGTTGGGTAAAGCTGAAGATTCTGTACAAAAGCAGATCCTGTTGAAAAAGTTCTTTTATTTTCCTTCATATTGAGGGGCACTTAATGCAGCTTATCCCTCCTATTCACCTATGTCTCTGTTCCAGGGAGGGTAGGGGGAGAATAAGTAATAAAAGAATAATGGTAAAGGGCAGGCAGAAACTTTTACCTAACTATAAATAAGCTGTTTCAAATGCAGGAAAATACAGAAAGAAGTCTATTTTTCTCTTCTCACATAATGGTGCATCAGAGGTTAGATATGCTCAGGAAAAGGTTACTGTGAATATCCTTTGGGAATTCTATAATGGGCGCTTGCTCTTTGTGTACTTCTTCTGATCAATGCAAAATAGCAGATTGTGCAGAGTACAGACATTTAATCACATGAATGCCCACAGATCCAAAAGAAGAATTAATTATTAATGATACTGTGGTTAGGCTCAACTTCAACTAATGAATAATTTAAAATATGGTATACAAGACAACCACATTATAATAAAAAGTAAGGTAAAGTCTTAGCAGAAACCTCCAACTCAAAATTTAAGAGGTCATTTCTCAACATTGATAATTCCTAATAGTGTAGCATTCCAGTCAGTCCACTTTTGTTTATTCATAGCAGCACCCATAGGACAGCCTGAGGGAAAAGTTTTATTAATATTTACAAAGTTCTTTTCATAAGTATATGATAGTTTATTGTAGATAGAACTTAATTCAAACTGTAATCTGGTCTAATAAAATGAGTATTTGTACCACCCAGAGCAGTATTCACTAACACATAGAAAGACAACAAACATTTCTTCTTGCCTTTATGCCTAGTCTGTGCCAAAGACATTCAAATCTCAAAGCTAGTTTAAATAAATTAGCAATAATCTTAAAAAATAATGCTAGATAAGACACAGGCTCACCTAATGGTCCATCTGCTGTTCATAGCTAATGTATGTGACAAGTTGCTTATTTTAGAATCCATCAACAGATATCAAGAGACAATGAGACAACATCATAGGATCCTGTTTTCTTTTGATAGGCAGTTTGTAAACAAAATGGTCCTTTATAAGCATTTTAACAAGGGTCATACAATATGAAGAAATTAATTTGGGCAACCAAATTTGATCATTATTTTCAAGAACCTCTGGTCACTGCCTCTCATCTTTCCTTATTCCTCACAACAGTAATAGAAAACAAATAAAAAAGAGTTCCAATTTATATTTATATTTATATTTCAAAGTTCTTTCAGCAGCAATTGCATTTCTGAAAAACCAAGATACTTTTGGGCAGCTTTATATCCAAACTGTGTGTGGTGTTTCCTGATTTCCTGTTACTCTCTGTGCAACTGATTTTTGGAGTTTGCGATGTTGTAGATAAAACTGTCTCTAGGCATAATTTAATTTTCATAATTTATCATCTTTCAAAACCTGAAATCTATTCCAGGTCAGAAAAAATATTAATCATCAGGATTGTTTGTTGCTTTCCTCTGAGATTATAGAATCAGATCTTAAAGAGATAGCCAGCTATACAGATGTTGATACAGTGCTCAACACTACTGGCTTACGTTCATTCTTATTTGTAAATAACTACAAAACTTCACGGGAGAAGTGATTGCCTTTTAAAAATTGCTTATATGAAGTTAACAAAATGAGATAAAAGGAAAAAAGTGTTTTGTGGAAGCCTCTGTTTCTATATTATTTTACCTATTGCTGAGCGTTTTGTATTTTCTTCCCAATGTACTAGCAAGGTGTGATACTACCAGTACTTCAGAGATAAGAGAATATTGTAAGTCTTGTAATATAGTTTAGGTTTTTATGAAATAGTCACTCTATAATATACAATAATTATGTAATAATGATTTTATATTTTAAAAATTATATCATAGTTGTATATTATTATATTTAAAAACATAAAAATATAGGCAAGAATGTGGGGGAAATTTGACCTTTGTACACTGTTGGTGGGAATGTAAGACAGTATGAACACGAAGGAAAACAACATGGAGGTTACCCAAAAGATTAAAAATAGATGCTTACTATATGATCCAGCAGTCCCACTTCTGAGTATATCTAAAAGAATTGAAATCTGGATCTTGAAAAGATATCTGTACTCTGTACTCATTGCAGCATTGTTCACAATGAACAAGAAATAAGAATATCCAAAAATGTTCATCGGTGGATGAATGGATAACAAAAATGTGCAATGTACATACAATGAAATTTTATGCAGCCTTAAAAAAGGAAGTAAAATTTGCAACAACATGGATAAACCTGAAGCACACTATGCTAAGTGAAATAAGACAATCACAGAAGGACAAAAAACTGCATAATTCCACTTAGACAATGCATCTAAAATGGTTAATCTCATACAAACAGAAAAGAATGGTGGTGGAGCAGGGGGTGAGAGGTTGGGTAGTTGGAAACAGAGAGTCTTTGTCCCAAGAGTATAAAGTGTCAGTTAAGCAAGATGAGTAAATTCTGAACATCTACTATACCATGCTCTACCTAAAGTTAACCATACTGTATTGTATACTTAAAAGTTTAAGAGAGTAGATTTCATGTTAAATGTTCTTACCACAATAAAAAAAAAAAGAAATAAATTCTAGGGAAGGCAGAACTATAGGAACATATAGTAGATCAGTGCTTGTTAGTGACTAGGGAGGGGTGAGGAATTGAATGCAAAGGGGCATGAGGGAACATTGAGAACTATTCTACGTCGTGACTATGGTGGTACTCCCAGGACTGTATACGATTGCCCAAACTGAACAGACTGAACACTTCAAATGGGTGGATTTTATTGTATGTTAATTATACCCTGATTTAAAAATAAAAATGTATACGTTAACTTGCAGTGGTATATTGCTTTAAAAAAAAGAATGAAAAGAATTAAAGGCAACTTTTTCTCCTTAGGAGGAAGAGGAGAGACTTCATGTTGATGTTTTTGCAAGGGCTCTCTAGCATTTTATTACATAAGTCACATGGGAAAGAAGTATTTTAGAATTAGATTCCAAAGTGTCCTTACCCTAAGATGGGCAATAGAGACCTCCAGCTTAGGAACTGGCATTTCTATGCAGCAGCCCAAGTGTTTACCACACAGATGGTCCTTTGCTTTATGAGAAAAAGTAAAACCTGCCAAGAGGCAGAGATAAACTGGAGAGAAAGAAAACAACCTTCGGCAAAGGACCAGATATAGTAAATAAAAGAAAAAATTTCCCTTGGTAAGGAAAACCATGGGAAAAGATGCAAAAACTGATGAGCTAGCCAAGAAGTGGTTAATAAATAGAAAAAATTCAGTCTCTCAAATCTACATTAACTAGAAGCTAAACTGACAAATCTCAGATAATAGTGAGAAAGGATGTGATAGAATAATAAATTTATTGTATTTCAGATTTTTAATTAGTAATTGTCTTTCATCATGTATTTTTAACTTTTTGACACTCATTTCTTGTGCCAGAAGAGCTTAAGAAGTCTGAAAGATTAAAAACATAGAGTGAGGAGAAATTACTTTTCTTGATTCACAGTTCCTGATCTTAAAGGCACATATACATTTGGAAACAATTGTGAGGGATTCATGGAAGTTGTTAATACAATCAACTGTGTTTTTTCTAAGAGTTTCAACATAGTGCAGTTTAAGCTGTTTGGGAGGAGAATTTGGACATGGTTTTTGGGTCTAAAGCCTTTTTGGAAAAAAGTATAATATACAGCAAAGTATATCGAACAAATTTATAATTAAAAACATTATAAAACAAAAGCCCTGGGAATTACCCAATTCAATAAACCACTTATAAACTCTCAGTATGTCTTTTCCTAATCCTAATTCCCACTCACTAGAAGAAATCACTATTCTAACTTTTAATTAATTTTTTTGTTTCTGAAATAAATGTTTTGATCACCCAAGTGTTTATTGTCAAGAACTACATTTTAGTTTTTTTCTACAAATACACATTTCCATTCTCATTTTTTCATCTTGTTGCTTTTTCTTACTATTTCTTTTTTTGGAAAATGAGATAGGTTTAACTATAGAGTTTCTCATAGCCTTGGCATTGCTGATTTGATACTTGTGGTATGTTTCATGTGACCTTCTTCCTCTATATTTTGTGAAACTTGGTAGTCATATCTAAATACTTGGTTAGAGTTCTTTTCTTTTAATTTTTTAGCAAGTTAACGTTATAGGTGGTGATGTGCTCTGTCATTGTATCTTTTGGGACGTACTAAATGTGTTAGTACCCATTGATATTTGATACCTAGATCCATTAATTCATTAGCAATTGGAAATAACAGCATTTTCATTACTCTGTCTTCATTTATTAGTGAAAATATTTTTATAAAGAAATAGTTCCCTTCTCAATTATTTTCTTGTACAGTGGTATAGTTATTGTTAAAAAGCTAAGTGTTAGCTGGGCCCGGTGACTCAGCCTATAATCCCGTGCCGTTGGGAGGCTGAGGTGAGTGGATTGCCTGAGCCCACGGGTTCGAGACCCGCCTGTGCAGCGAGACCTCATCTCTACAATAAATCAAAAAAAAAAAAAAAAAATCAGCTGGGCGTGGTAGCGCATACCTGTAATTCCGGCTACTTAGAAGGCTGAAGCGGAAGGATTGCCGGAGCCCAGCGGGTCAAGGCTGCGGTGGCCGGGAGCGGCCACTGCCCTCCAGTCTGGGCGACAGAGTGAGACTCCAACACACACACACACACACACACACACACACACACAAAGCTAAGTGTTTTATTTTTCAAGATAATTAATTTGATCACTATCATTCTCCAAAGTTGAAGAATTTAAAATTTTTTTATTCCAAACACATAGAAAAACACATTTGCCATTTCAATCTGTTTTGATTAACATCCTTATTGGTGCTTCAGTTGTCTCAATTATTTTGTTAGAACTCCATAAGTTGGCTCTTAAGTCATTCTGACATGACCTTAGTACACTTTGGTAGCTACCTTTCTACCTGATATAACAAGATGGTCTAAGCTCATTCTAAGTTACTTTTCTTCTTCTTATTTCATTGATTGCTGTACCTACATTTTTTTCTTCTTTCTACTTACTTTGGATAAAATTTGCCTCATTCTACTTTTTTTAGGATGCAAATATAGATCGCTGATTAGAGAATATTTTTTAAAAATGTGACTACTGATTTCCCTCTAAGCAAAGCTTTTGCTAAAACTGGCAAAGTTTGGTATGTTATTTTTGCTCAATTTTTATGCAGTAAAATCTACTTTTTGATGAATATCTCTATGACTTTTGACAAATGTATACAGTGTATAGTCACTACCACAATGAAGATGTAAAATAGTTCCTTCACCCCCCAAAAGTGTCCCATGCTTTTCATTATACAAACTCTCCCAACATTTTCATCTTCTCTCAAGAAATGATCTTATAGTTGTACCACCCTTGCAAGAATGTAAAATAAGTGGAATCACACAGTATGCAGCATTTTAAATCTAGTCTCTTTTGCTCAACATAACGCATTTTAGATGTGCCCATGTTGTTGTGTTGACCAGTTGTTTATTGCTTTTTATTGCTGAGCAGTATGCCAATACATGGATGTGTCTCAGTTTGTTTATCCACTCTCAAGGTTAGGAACACTTGAGGTTTGACCTGTTTTGGGCTATTATAAATATTCATGAACAAAGTTTATGTTTCTGTTATACTTGGGTAAATTCCTAGGAATAGATTTGCGGGGTCACATGTTAAGAATAGATTTAATTTAGAAGGAGTTGACACCTCTCTCTCTCCCTTTCTTTCTCCCTCCATCTCCTCTTCCCTCCTTTCCTGACTTCCTACATTCCTGAATTACTTCTTTATTATTCTTTTTGTTTTTTTCTTTCTTTTTTTTGGGCACCAAAGTCATATACTATACATGTTTTCAACTTTTCACTTAACAATATATCTTGTTATTGGCAAGTTTTTTCCAAAGTGATTGTATTATTTCACATTCTTATCAGCAATAGGTGCCTCTGCATATTTAACAACACTTGGTATTGTGAATAATGCTGTAGTCAACATGTGTGTGCAGGTATCTATTTTGTAGAATGATTTGAATTCTTCCAGGAATATTTCCAGGAGGGGGATTGTTCAGTCTTATGGAAGGTCAATTTCTAGTTCTTGACACCTAGTTTACACTCTCATCAGCAGTGCAGAAGCACTCCCTTTGCTCTGTATGTTCGCCAGCAGCTGTTGTTGTTTGTTTTATTAATGATGGCCATCCTGACCAGGGTTAGGTGGTATCTCAGTGTGGTTTTCATTTGCATTTCTCTGATGATTAGTGAGGCTGAGTACTTTTTCATGTATCCGTTGGCTGCCAGTATGTCTTTTGAGAAGTGTCTATTCATAGTTTTTGCCCACTTTTTAATGGGGCTATTTTTTGCAACACTACTCACAATAGCAAAAACATAGAACCAACCATACTGTCCATTGAAACCGGACTGGATTTTTTAAATGTAGCACATATATGCAATGGAATATGATGCAGTCATAAAGAAGGATAAACTTATGGACTTCGCAGCAACTTGAATGGATTTAGAGTCTATAATACTCAGTGATCTATACCAGAAACAGAGAACTGAGTACCACATGTTATCTTTCATAAGTGGACCTTGAACATTTACCATAATACTGTAAGAAGGAAACTGTCAGAGAAGGGATGGGGGCAGGGGTGCATAACATCCATAAGGTACCTGATCTCAAACTAGGCAAAGTGAGGATCAAAGGGAGGCCCAAACTTTAACTATACAATGACCACTTGTATAGTTAATCCTGATTTGTACTCTACATCTTTAAAATTAAATAAAAAGAAAATGAAATAAAATAAAGTTTAAGAACTCAAAACCTGGCTCGGTGGCTCAGCCTGTAATCCCACACCTTTGGGAGGCTGAGGTGAGTGGATTGCCTGAGCCCGTGGGTTCGAGACCCACCTGGGCAACTTGGCAAGACCTCATCTCTACAATAAAGCAAAAATTAGCTGGGTGTGGTAGCGCGTGCCTGTAGTTCCAGCTATTGGAAGGCTGAGGCGGAAGGATTGCCAGAGCCCAGCAGGTTGAGGCTGCGGTGGCCGGGAGCGGCCACTGCACTACAGTCTGGGCGACAGAGTGAGACTCAAAAAAAAAAAAAAAAAAAGAACTCTAAAAAACAAAACAAAGAAACCACTTAGTATCAAAGTTTTGCTTCAAAAAAAATTCTAAAGGCATGTAATGATATCTAACTATGGCTTTAATTCACATATCCTTAGTGACTGGTAATGTTGAGTATCTTTTCATGGGCTTACTTGCTGTTTATATATTTTTTTGGTGAAACATCTGCTCAAATCTTATTCATTTTTTAAATGACTTTTTCTTCTTATTATTAGATTTTGAGAATTTTATTGGTTTAGAGACACGCGGACAAAGAGGTGTATTAAGGGGTTTACAAGTTAGGGGTTTAGAAACAAAGACACGACTGGCAGTTTCAAGGGAACATGGCTTCAACCATGGAGGTGGATTTGGACCAAACGTAACCATTGGTGGATATAGGGAAACTGGTCAAGGTGACCAGGAGTCCCTGTAACAACCATCCAGACAGACTCAGTGATGTGAACATCCAGAGACCCTGTGGAGGGCCATCCAACATTAAATGCTGGCCACTTCACAGAGAGTCTGAAATCTCCCTTTGGAGAGACGGACACCATAGTCCTCCACAAACCCAACAGAGAAGTTTTTTATCATACAGTCCAGGGGACTGGAAGGCTTAGAAGCCTGAGATCCCATATTGTCAAATCGGTAAGTCACAGGAGACACCTGATGAGGATCAGACCTCCAATCACAAAGAAATAGAGAAAGGCTCGTAAAAGTTTCTGGCCTGAAGGCCAATCCCGTGGTGTGGCAGAAGCAAGCCTTGTGGCAAAGAGCACATCAAGGTGACAAAACCAGGAGCGGGGCCAAGGATGACAGGGATCCACAAATAACATAGTGCCAGAAAGCAAAGAGGGTACCCAAACTGAAACCAAATACTAAATCGAGACTTGTTCAGCCAACATCTTGGCTTAATGAACAGTGTCTAAGGAAGCCCGGACTTTAACAGAGTGATCACAAACCAAATAAATCAGAACAGAACAAAATCTGACCTCCTAGGACATGCAGACAAATTCAGGTATTTTTAGAGGCGAGGGGAAGCCAGTGGTCATTCCAACTCCCTCCGAGCCAGATGAGAGGTTATGGGGCCCTGAATTGTCTCAGGGGGTGCCTCCCCTATAAAGTCTCCACCGAGCCAGGAAGAGCCGGAGTGAGGCTGCTACTGAGTTTGTGGTGAATCTTGCTGGGGCCTCCAAATGTTATAGCCTGAGTGCAAGAAAGGAGTCACCACACACTGAAAATCAAATTTTGAGTCCTTTAATAGCTGGCAGCTGAGAGTTGGCTAACACCAGATAAACTCTCCACCCCGAGCAGAGCAAGCAAGCAGTTTATAAAGGCAAAAACCACAAGTGAACTATAAAGCAGGGGGGTAGGGGAACAAGGAATTAAAAACAAAAGGGAACAAAATATGAAATAAAATATGAGGATGTTGCAGTGGGAATTTTGCAAGTAATAACTTCTTGGCATAACATCTGATTTCAGTTAAGCAAGAGTACAATTACACAGAACTCGTGGTTGGAGAGTTTCTAGACATAAGGGGAACAAGGGAGTGGAACAAGGATGTGGGCTTGTGAGTATGGGAAGGTTGCAACGGTCCCACACAGGGGGGTGGCATCTGGGTGATGAGCTGGCAGCTAAAATGGAGGATTTTAACAACATAGAGTAATTCATACCAAGCTGGTTATTATAGGTTTTACAGATATTTCAGTTACAGTTATTCCTCCTTCTTACAGTTTATCAGTTTCTTTTCTTTTTGCAGTTCTTCTTCTTCTTTTTTTTTTGAATCAGGGTCTCACTCTGTCACCCAGGCTGGAGTGCAGTGGCACAATCATGGCTCACAGCAGCCTTGACCGTCTGGACTCAAACTATCCTTCCTCCTCAACCTTGCACTTAGGACAACAGGTGGGTGCCACCACACTTGGCTAATTTTTTGACTTTTTTGTAGAGATGATGTCTCACTATGTCATGCAGGCTGGTTGGTCTCAAACTTCTAGACTCAAGCAGTCCTCTCACCTTGGTCTCCCAAAGCATTGGGATTACAGGTGTGAGCCACTATGCCTGGATGGATGGAGAAATTTTTGTTGATATATTTGGAATACAATTCCTTTATAAGATATGTGATTTAAAACATTTTCTCTCAGTATGTAATTTTCCTATTCATTTCATACAATTTGCCGTTTGTTTTCCTCTTTTTTGACTTAGTCTTATTTTTGGATTTGTAAAATAGAATAAAATGATGTTATCATTGAATATTTAAAGTATATAGAAAATGAAGGTACATTTCTTATGTCTATCCCCTCTACCCTGTTCCTATCTACCCCCATGGGTAAAATTTTTATTAGTTTATGTTTTTTCCTTCCCTTTCCTTGGAGAGGATGAAAATGTTGAGAGAGTTGTATAGTGAAAAACATGGGACTGTTTTGGGGGGTGAAGGAAGTATTTTATATCTTTATTGTGGTAGTGATATACATTTGTCAGAAGGGAGGGTAAATACCTGGAAATAGAGTTGCTGGGTCACATGATAAGTATAGATTTAATTCCTATGGACACCTTTCTCCCTTCTTTCTTCTCCTTCCTTCGCTTTCCTCCTTCCTTCCCCTTTCCTCTCTGCATTCCTGCTTTCCTGACTTCCTTCTTTACTATCTTCCTTGTTCTGATTTTTCTTTTTATGGAACCCAAGTCATATACTATACATATTGTTTTCACCTTCGCACTTAACAATATATCTTGGTATTCACTCATAGCAGTTTATAAAGAACTTTCTTTTTGTAGTTGCAGCAAATTCTATCATGTGAAAATACCTTAAATTATTCAGTCCGTTCTCTAAGAATAAACATTAATGTATTTATAATATTTTGTCACTGCAAATAACATCTCAATGAATAACAAAGATGCATATTTTAATTTTTCCCACAAATTTCAATTAATTTACACTTCCATCAGCAGTGATTATAGTATTGAAAGTATAGCTGAGCACTGACCTTCAGAGATCTATTAAGTTAGCAACATGATAGAGAGCGAGATGCAATTCCCTAAGACAAACAAAATCATCAACCTAATTTACTAGATGGATGGTTGCTCCTCCTTTTGTGAAGAGTGCTTAAGCATGAAGCAAGGGAGGAGAATGCTTCTCTTTGCTCCCCCCTGAGAATAAAACAGGAGCTCCCTTCTCACTAAGGTCATGTAAGGAGTAGGCTATGCCCCACAACATTGCTCTGGTCATCATGTATGTTTATTGGCAAAATCATAGTCATAAGCTTTCATGGTTGGGGGAAGCTGCCCTTCCCTTATTTTTTTTTTTGATATGTAATAATTGCACTTATTTATGGAGGACAATGTGATATCTTGATAAATATATACAATGTGTAATGAACAAGTTAAGGGATTTAGGCTATCCAACACCACAAACTTTTATAATTAATTTGTGTTGGGAACATTTCAAATATTATCTTCAGATATTTTGAAATATATAATAAATTATCGATAACTATAGTCACCCTACTGGGCTATTGGACCCCAAAATTTGTTTATGTACATAAAAAATTCCAATAGCTTTAGAAGGCACAAATAGTTCTTGGTTGCTTGGTTGTATTATATAGTGAAGAAGAAGTCTGGGTTTTAAGTGAACCCACCGCTGCCACCTGTGTACATCGTACCCAATGGGTGATTTTTCAGCTGTCCACTCCTTCCCTTCTCCCGCTTCCGAGTCTCCAGCATCCATTGTATCATTCTCTTTGTCTTTGTAGACTCTTAGTTCACCTCCCACTTATAAGCGAACATTCTGTGTTTGGTTTTGTTGCTGTGTTAGTTCACTTAGGATGATGTTCTCCAGTTCCATCCAAATTGTTGCAAAAGACATTTTTTCATTCCTTTTGGTGGCTGACTAGTATTCCATAGTGCATATATTCTGCATTTTCATTATCCATCTGATCATCTGATAGATGCATAGGTTGATTCCACATCTTTACAATTGTGAATCTGTGCTGCAATGAACATATGACTGCAAGTATCTTTTTTATATAACTACCTCTTTTCCTTTGGGTAGATATTATACTTAGTAGTGGGTTTGCTGGACCAAATGGTAGATCTCCTTTCAGTTCTTTGAGACATCTCTATACCGATTTACATAGTGGTTGTACTACTTTACATTCCCACTAACAGTGCATAAGTGTTCCATTTTCACCACACCAGCATCTATTGCTTTTTTTGTTTTTTAATAGCGGCCATTCTGACTGGTGTAAGGTGGCATCTCATTGTGGCTTTATTTTGCGTTTCCCTAATAATAAGTGGTGTTGAGCATTTTTTCATGTTTCCTGAAGGCAGCAGAAGGATGGGTTGTGCTTCTTCATCCAATTTGTCACTCTGGGCCTTTAGAGTGGTGCATTGAGTCTGCTGACACTGGCTAATTCTTGACATGTGGGGGGTTTATTTCTGTCATATTGCTATTAAGAAGCTCCTTTGCTTTTTAGGTTTTGTGGTTTATTTGTATTGTCTGTAAACTCTGTACTTATCTATGTTTTTATGATGGGTGGAATTGTTCTTTTGTTTCAGTGCTTGGAACTTTCTTAAGCATCTCCAGAATGACTGGTCTGGAGGTGGCTTATCCTCTAATGAATTAGATGTCTGGGAAAGGTTTTTATTTCTCTTTTATTAATGAAGCTTAACCTGGTGAGATAAAAAATTCTTGACTGTAGTTGTTTTTCAAGAATGTTAAAGATGGTACCCTCCAGTCCCTTCTGGCTTATAGGGCTTCTGCTGAGAGGTCTGCTGCATTTTTTATGGGTCTTCTTTGGTAGGTGGTCTGCCCCTTCTCTGTAGCTGACTTTAGGATTTTTTCTTTCATGATCACCCTGGAGACATGAATTATTATGTGCCTTAATGATGGTATGCTTGTATAATACCTCACAGAACTTATCTGAATTCTTTGCATCCACATGGCCTCCTCTTTTGCAAGATAGGAAAAATTATCTTGGATGACCTCTTGGATGGTTTATTCTAGGGTATCCTTGATTTCCCTTTCTCTCTTAGGGATGCCAGTCAATTGTAGGTTTTGTCTCTTTACATAATCCGTAACCTCTCATAGTCTTTGTTCATTCTTCCTAAGCCTTTTCTCCTTGTTTATGTCAAATTGTGTTAGTTGACTAGTTTGATCCTCAACCTCTGATATTCTCTCCTCTGTCTGGTTGATTTGCTGTTGTGGCTTGCTGTTTTTAAAAATATTTCAGGAAAGAATTCTTCATTTTCAAGTGTACAGATGGGTTCTTTCTTATAATGACCAGTTCAACTTTCACTTCCTGCACTGTTTTTGTGGCCTAGATGATCCATGTACTCTCCTTCTTGTGAATCTCGTGGAGTATTTTTGCCATCCATAATCTGGAGTTTTATGTCTGTCATAAGAGACAGGTCTTTTTGATTGGTTCCATTACTTGGGATGTGGGAAGCCTTTATGTGGATGTTGACTCATGCAATCTTTTAGAGTTGCTAGTGTTTATTTATTTATTTATTTATTTATTTGCTGGTTCTTCCTCATGTGTGAGGGCAGACTCTTCTCTTTTTAACTTAGTTTTGTTATTTTTTTTAGTCAGATAAAGTTGTTTATATTTGTTGTTGGTGGTGTTGTGTCCTTGTCTGGTTTTGTTATCAGAGTAAGGCTGGCCAGGCAGACTGAGTTAGGAAGAATTCTTTTCTCTTCCACTTTTTGGGAAGAATTGTAGAAGAATTGGTGCCAGATTTTCTTTATAAGTTTGATAGAATTAAGCAGGAAAGTCATCCAATCATGGGCTTTTCTTTGTTGGGAGACTTTTTATTACTGATTCAATCTCATTACTTGTTATTGGTCTTTTCAGGTTTTCTATTTCTTTATGGTTCAATTTTGTTTGTATATGTCCAGGAATTTATATGTTTCCTGTAAGATTTTTAAATGTGTTAGCATATAGTTGTTCATAATAGTCTCTAATGATTCTTTGTATATCTGTGATATCAGCTGTAATATCTCCTCTTTTGTTTGTGATTTTAGTTGGATTTCCTCTCTTTTCATTGGTTTGGTTTTGCTAAAACCAATATTGAAGTGGTTCTTCAATTTGGTTTTGGTTTTGCTAAAACCAAAATTGAAGTCGTTCTTCAATTTTGTTCATCTGTCAAAAAACAACTTTTTGTTTAATGGATCATTTTAATTTTTTTAGTTTCAGTTGTTCATCTCTGATCTTTATTATTTATCTTTTTTCTTTTAATTTTAAGTTTGTTTTGTTCTTTTTAAATAGGTACTTGAAATGCATAAATTAGTTTGTTTATTTGAAATATCTCTACCTTTCTAATATAAGCATTTCACTCTATAAACTTTGCTCTTAGCACTGTTTTTCCTGTATCCCATAGGTTTTAGCATGTTGTGTTTTCATTTTCCTTTCCATTTCCATTTTTATTTGCTTCAATAATTTTTGGTTTTCTTAAGTTTTTATTGACCCAATGATTATTCAGGAGTATATTGTTACATTTAAAAGTATTTCTACAGTTTTAAAAGTTCCTCTTGCTGTTAATTTCTAGTTTTATTCTGTTGAGGTCTGAGGAGATATTTGATATGATTTTGAGGTTTTAATACTTGTTAAGACTTTTTTGTTGTCTGACATATGATCTGTTCTGGAGAATGTTCTATTTACTCATCAGAAGAATGTGTATTCTGTAGTTATTTGATGAAAAATGTTCTGTAAATATTTGTTAGGTCCATTAAGTCTATAGTGCAAATTAAGTCTGATTTTTTTCCCTTGGTTTTCTGTTTGTATAAACTGTTCAGTGCCGAAAGTGAGCTGATGAAGTCCCCAACTATTAGTTTATTGGAATCTATCTCTTTAATGCTAACAATATTTTCTTTATATCTGGGTGTTCTGGTGTCATGTACATACAAGTTTAAAATTGCTATACCTTTTATTAAATTGATCTTTTTTTATCATTATATAATGATTTTTGTTTATTTATTTATTTTTTACTTAAAGTCTATTTTGTATGATATAAGTATAGCTACACTTATACACTTTTGGTTTCTCTAGATATGGAATATTTTTTTTCCATCTCTTACTTTTCAGTTACTGTGTATTGTTACAAGTGAAGTGAGTTTCTTTTATGCAGCATATATTTAGGTGTTGCTGTTTTTATTCTTTCAGTCAGTGCATATAATTTAATTGGGAAAATTATGCTGTTTACATTCAAGGGTGTTATTGATAAATGGAGACTTACTCCTGACATTTTGTTTATTATTTTCTGATTTGTATATCTTTTAGTTCTTTTGTCTGTATTGTCTTTATGATTTGGTGGTCTTCTGTAGAGATAACATTTGATTGCAATCTCTTTCTTACTTTTGTATCTGCTCTAACAGTGAGTTTTATACTTTTTTGTGTTTCCATGATGGTAGATATTATTCTTTCACTTTTAGATGTAGGACTGATACCCTTAAGCATTTTTTGTAGGGATAGTCTAGTGGTGATGAATTTTCTATTTCTGCTTATCTGGATAACACTTTATATCTCTTTTACTTTTGGAAACTAACTTTGCTGGGTAGAATATTCTTGGCTGACAGTTTTTTCTTTCTACATTTTGAATTTATCATTCCATTTCTTCATGGCCTTAATAGGTTTCTCCTGGAAAATGTATTGTTAGTCTGATGGGAATTCCCCTATATGGGACTTGACACTTTTCTCTTGCTGTTTTTAGCATTCTCTTGCTGTCTTTGACATTTGACAGTTTGACTGTAATGTGCCTCAAAAATATCTTTTTGGGTTGAATCTGTATGGGGTCTTTAGGTTTCTATATCTGGGATTTTACATCAAATATATGATTTGAGAAAATTTTAGTTATTATTCTATTAAATAGATTTTTTTATGACTTTGCCCATCTCTTCTTCTGAAACTCCAAAATTTAAAAAATATGGCTGTCTTATGTTGTCCTACGTCTGTGGTCCCCAAACTTTTTGACTTCAGGGACTGGTTTTGTGGAAGACAATTTTTCCATCGACTTTGGGGTGGGGGGGGAGGTGGCAGGTTGATTTGGGGATGATTCAAGTGCATTACTTTTATTGTGCACTTTATTTCTATTACTATTATTACATTGTAATATATAATGAAATAATAATAATTATGAAAGTATTAGATTATTATTTTTGATATGAGTTCACAAGCAACTAATTTATTATGTTCGCTATGCAGTCAAACTTCACTGCTATTGTTAATTTGTATTTGTGGCTGCTTCCCAGTGCTAGTATCAACACCTCAGCTCTATCTCAGATCATCAGGAATTAGCTTCTCATAAGAAATGCGTGACTTAGATTCTTCATATGTGCAGTTCACAATGGGGTTCATGCTCCTATGCTGCCACTGATCTGACAAGATGTGGAGATTAGGCAGTAATGTGAGCAATGGAAAGTGACTGCAAATACAGATGGAGCTTTGCTCACTTGCCCTCTACTCACTTCCTGCTGTTTGCCCAGGTTTCTAACAGATGCCAGTACAGATATGTGGCCCTGGAGTTGGGGACCCCTGCTATATGTCACATAGGCTTTCTTCATTATTTTCTATTTCTCTGGGTTATTTCAAAAGTCCTGTCCTCGAGTTCAGAATTTTTTTTTTTTGTTTGGCTTAATTGTATTTTTATTTTATTTTGTTTTATTCTTTAAATTCTTTAGTTTCAAGTTTTCTATATGGTTCCTTTTTTTCTTATTTATTTATTTATTTATTTATTATAAAGATGTGGGATACAATTCAGGGTTAGGTATACAAACATTGATCATGCAGGTACCCTTGTTGCTGAGGTATGCCCCTCCCTCCCCTAGCAGTTTCCGTTAACTGCCAATCCCACTCCTGTCTCCTGACAGTTTTTATGATACCTATCTTTTTGTTGAAATTCTCATTCAAATCATAACTTTTTTCTTTTTATTGTTTACTTATGTTTTCTTAATTGTCACTACATTTTAAAAATTTCATTAGTTTGAAAATTTTTTAGTCATTTAATAGATTTCTTTAGGATCTGTTACTGAAGGATTATTTTGTTTGATTGAAAGTGTCATGTTTTCTTGCCTTTTCCTATTGCATCCTTATGTTGATGTCTTCGCATCTGACATAACAGTTACTTCCAATTTTATGGGTTGTCTTTTGTAACAAAAGGGTTACAAATGTATTCATATATCTGTAACATTTGTTGGATAGAGTACTTTGCCTTTGTTCTTGCCTAGGTTCAGTATTGTAGTCCTCATATGACTCATTTGTCTATAATCAGTGTCTGTGGTGTCTGTGAGTTCCTCTTTGGCTTAGGTGTTGATTGTTAGTGGAGGCTTTATTTGGGACAGGGATGCAAGGTGGGTTGGTTCTCAGGTACCAGTGGTGAAGGTAGCAGGTGACTATGCTGATCCTTGGGTTCCTGTGCAGTGTAGACAGGCAATAGTAGTGGTGGATCTGGGTGGGTTAGTCCTCAGGCCCGCAAGCAGTTTGTTTACTTGCCACTGGTGTCAGCAGAGGGCCAGGTAGGTGGGTCTTTGGGACCTATGCAGTGTGCATGGCATTGGTTGTGGTAGTAGTGCAGTCCAACCTTTAAGTCCCTGTGTGGTAAGTGTGAGTGCCAGGACTGGTGGCAGCAGGCTGGGCGGGCTTATCCTCAGGCCTGCAAGTGATATGCCTGCTTGGACACTGGCAGTACAGGGACAAGCTGGCAGATTAGTCTTCAGGCTACTGGGAGGCACTTGCAGGTACTGGCAGTGGGCAGGGTGCATTTGTCGTTATGTCCCTGGATGATGTGTGCATACACTGTGGGACAGGCAGGTTGGGATTATCTCCAGGCCCTGAGTATCATACACAGGAATTAGTAGCAGGTAGGTAGGACATAACCATCTTCAGACCTTCAGAAGGTGTGCAAGAACTTTGGCAGTGGCAAGCAGAAAGTACCCCTTCTCATGCCGCTGGACTGCAGGTGCCATTGGTAGTGGGAGGAGCATGTAAATCCACAGGACCCTGGACAATTAGCTCGGGCCCCAGCATTGGTGGTGATAAGAAGGTCAGGCTTGTTCTTGGGCCCTCAATAGCATGTACTTGCACAGGTGGCAGTGGTTGGGACAGGCCTTTTTGTGACCCCAGTATGATACACTGGCAGGCCAGTCCCCATGCCCCAGAAAGTGCAAGTGGGTGGAATCCCTACTGTTGGAGGGGGTGAAATTGCTGTCCATGGCAGCAGCCCCAGGCAGACAGCTGTCAGCTCTGGGGAACATGGGCTTTGGCATACTTTGTCTAGAAGGCAGCCTCCCTGGTACACCACCTGCTTCCTAAGGTGTAGCACACTGGGTCAACTAGAGTGCTGGGGATTTGGTCTTACCTTGGATACAGGCATCATGATGGTGCAGTCCCTTGGGGGGATATCAGAGGATGTCATTGGGTCTTCTGGGTTGTGGAGATACAGGTGCTGTTGTGTCCCAGGGAGGCATATAGTCTGGTACAGTTTGGACTCTCCCACAATGGTACTGTGATGAAGCTGCTTGTGTCTTGTGGGGGTGATGTGGGACTCAGCATCAACTCCCTTTCTAAAACAATGCCATTGTGTGGCTCCAAGCAGCTCCTTATCTAGTCTCAGGGCCCACAAGGACTGAGGGGCTCTCTCCTGGCTAGGTTTGTAAGAGTCTGTGGTAGGACTGTGGGTCATTGGGGATCTCTTGTTTAACTTTTTCCTACCATGGGGAGCTCCTCCTGACTCTGAGTCGATGACAGCTGGGCTGGCTGCTACGCTTCCCTCTCCTTCTGTGCCTCAGAGGTTCCCTGTTATATCCCTATATACTTCCAGTGTTTTCTCTTAGAAGTTTTATTTGGCATGTAGCTATCTACTGACTATTTTGGCCATTCTTTCTGGGGAAGGCAAGTGCTGGGCACCTCTAGTCTGTCATATTCTGCCCTTCCCTTACTCTGATCAGACTTCTCTCAATACAACCAATTTGTTCTGGAATTCTTCACAAAAACTATTTGGAATTATGCAAGTTTTCTTAGACCTGCAGTTACGCTATGATAAAAGGACTGAGTTGCCACTGCCTACTCTGCTCATAAAGATAGGGTGACAGGCTTCCTGAAAGTGAATGATGCATACCATGATCACTATTCTATGTTGCCTATGAAGATTGGTGGTTTCTCTTTTCTTTAAAAAGAGGCAACTATTTACTATCCTACTTATTGTGAAAATATTTCACTTTATGCTGTCCTAGTAGAGCTTTATTCAATTGCAGAGCCTTATGTGCTCCACCCTGAGGAAGGAAATAATGAACAGATTCTTCTTTTCTGAAGTATGTATGTAACTAACTCTGTTTAAAATGACTTACACATATGTCAGTTTGTTTGCTATAATGAGGCACCAATAACTACTTTGCCAAGTACACAGCCCCGAAATTCCACCAAGGGTTTGTAAAACTATTTTGAAATGTGGAATATAAAATAAAAATGAAAAATTTATTTAATATATCTAGACCGACAGTCTAATCTATTTTTTGAAGACAAAAAAATATGAGCATCAAAATAGATATTAAATTGTTTAAAAAAGTTTTAATGGTTTATTTTCCCGAATGGAGACTGAAAATTTGCTGCAGTATATACTATGGGAAGATAGAAAATTTACAAACAGATTGAGTGCAACCAGGGACCTTACATTTGCCAATTTCTCCTGATTTTTTCCAGTTTGCTTTGGACTCCTCAGTAGTTAATGTTGCATGCTAACATAATTTCCCATTGCTTGGAAACAACATATACTCAGAAATCTCTCACTTTAATTAAAAGACTCTTACTTCACTAAGAGGTCTTGTCAGGAAAATCTTTTTTACTTTATGTCAACTGCCTGTTCTCACTACAAATTAATTACAGATACAACGGATGGGGGATGTGTGGGAGGGCTATTTTTTGTGCTTATGAATGTTGTTCTTTCTTTTTTACTATTTATAAACAGCAGATACATTGGCTATAAAAGAATAATATACAATAAATTAAAAAATCAGCTGGGTGTGGTAGCGCATGCCTGTAATTCTGGCTACTTGGAAGACTGAGGGGGAAGGATCACCGGAGCCCAGCAGGTCAAGGCTGCGGTGGCCGGGGGTGGTCACTGCACTTCAGTCTGGGCGACAGAGTGAGACTCCAACTCAAAATAATAATAATAATAATAATAATAATAATAATAATAATAATAGTAATATTAGGCACTACCAATTAGGTATTATCTATTATGGAGTGTTTTTATAAGATTTCTACCACTTGTGGGATTAAGATGGCAAATGTAAAATGATCATTCCTTATGCAAAGAAACTCTATCAAGAAAATAAAAAACAAACGAAAGCAATAAGATAAAGACTATTCCTTATGTATTAGTGACTCCAAAGCATATACAAATGAAACCTACCCAGGCAAAAAATTAAAGCATTAAACACAACAGTGGTGTTTTATCCTAATTAGATTAGGAGCCATTTAAGAGAGGTGTAATAACAAAGTGTAAATGAGTCTGAGTAAGACTGGTGGATTTTCAATGATGAGAAAATTGGTGTTGATTCTTGATTCCTTGGAACTTACATGGCACCTCATGATTATCATACTTAAGGACATGTCTTTATCCCAAGAATGCTGTCAGTTTTCAGAAGTCACTGTATGGAATGCCTGGACAGACCAGAGGTGCAACTAGGTTTCTACAAACCTCAAATAATGCATGGAGAAGTTTGCTGTGATTGCTGGGACCAGTTTTAACAACAGAATGCTTCCTCTGCTGTCATCTTTGACACTGTCACTCCAGCAATTCTTTTCTTATCTTTCCTGTCACTCTGTATTCCCCTGTTCATGACTCATCTTTTCAATTTTCTGTTTCATCTCTTTCCACTCTACCCTCTAGAGTCCTACTGCACCATAAATAACAAGAACCAACATACCAAAAAAATTATCTTCAATTATTAAATTCTACATAGAAGGCTGCCATCTATATCTTGGCTTCACCTTATTTCTAGTTTTTCTCAAGTTTACAACTTTCCTTGAAGCTGTCCAATAAACTCCTCTAATTTGGAGTTAGGAGGTTGTGGGTGGTGGCCTGTTTTCAAAGTCTTTATTTCAAGTTTAGATTTTTATTCCCTCACATACCTAAGGGAGGGAAAAGAATCAGAATTAAAGATAAGACTTCCTTTGAGTTCCATGATTTCTGGTTACACTTCAGTCTCACTTTCTTATTGTGATGATTAACTCACTAGTCAACACTCACCCCAGATGCTGGACTTGCCTTTCATGACTCTTGGCTCCTGTCCACATTTTATCTTTGAACATTTCCTGTGACATAGCTTGAACTCCAGTCCATCTGAATCACTTGCCTTTTTCAAATATTCCATGCTCTCTCCACTTTTCTCACTTATGCTTGCTGTTCCTCCTTTTTACTCTATGACTGCTCCTCAACATTCATAACTTCTTCTTTTCCCTCATTGATGACTCTTTTCCTGGAACTGGTGTCCCTCTTTTTCCAGAGCATTCTCACTGCTTGTTGATGCTGTCCACTGAACAGTGTTGCTTTTTGAGAATGGAGTTTGTGCTATGTTTATTTCTACTGTGTGTCAGAACTACCATACAGTAAATGGTAAATGCCTATTTGCTCAGGAAACAAACAAATGAACAAAGGAAGAAATGAATAATCTTCATCAATTTATGCAATTCATAATCTAAAGCTCCAGGTATAGAAGGTGTAGAAATTGTAGTTTCCTCTCCAATCAGTAAAAAACAGTACATGTCAATGACCCCACAAAATCCATTTAATAGAGATCTACATGTTTTCTCCAATCTTACCGAGGTTCCTCCTTATACAACAATTCTTCCTGTTGACTTCTAACTTGGCATTCAGGATGTCTTTCAATTCTAGATTCAAACAGGTACAGTAAGTCCAATAGGTGAAAAAGAAAGAGAAAAAAATATTTCTAACAATAACATGCCCGATGTTTTACTTAGCCTTGAGTCATGGCAAAATAAACCTTAGGTCAAGGTTAGGCTGGTTTCCACTCCTCTACTTCTAAAGTCCTTCTTCATATTATTATGTTTACCAGAACTTTTTGGGCACATGGATCAGAAGTATCAAGTCAGGAAAGATATGGAGTAAAAAGGCCAAATAGTAATTGTATACCTTGAAACTTCTTGCTACATTATGTTGTAAACTGAGCCAGGATAATGACTAAATGTATGTTTTCATAAACTCACACATACACATGCACACACACTCACACACATAACTAATATAGGTCTATAGATGCTACATACATGGCTTGAAGTTGAGATCATAGAACTTCAGTTTCATGGAATCACTTCTACTACTTTATGTTGGGACAGGAAAAATACAACAATCTCCAATATCACTTAGAAGTATACAAGGGGGGACACCCCCCAAAACCTGGAATTTATAAAAATGTGCATTTATACTTGCATGTTTAAACTTTAGTCACCTTCAAAGTACTCTCCATTTGGTGCAATACGGCTATCAAGATACTTTTTTCTACTGCTCAAAACCGTTTTTGAACTTACAAATTTTGATGCGTCTTATTGTTTCCACTGTTTTTTTTGTTTCGCCTCTTCCACATTGGAAAAACATTTCCCTTTGAAGACTTCTATCATTTGGAGAAACAGTAATAATAGTTGTTTGGGTCAAGATACAGTGAATAAAGACGGTGGGGCATGGGGGTCATGGCTTTTTTGCTGAAAAACTGCTGAACACTCAGTATGGTGTGAGCAGATGAGCTGTCATGATGGAAGAACCAGTCACTTGTTTGCCACAAAAAAATTCACTGATGCCGAATGCAGTGTCTCACAATGCTAGCCAGTACACTGAGGCCATTGAGTACCTAGAACAATTGCCTTGCAGGGAAATTCTGTACTGCAAGAAGCCCGCCCTCAAAAAATAAATAAAATAAAATAAAAAGGACTCCCCTCCCCATTTCAGTGCTGTAAGTGCAATCATTTTTAAACACCTTAACTAATTTTTCTTAGTTTTCCAGATTAACTTTTCAGTAATATGGAACTTTAAATTAGTGGGTCACACTTCCTTAATGTTTTCTAGCTATCTCAGAAAGATAGAAGAAAGCTATTATGGTTTTATTTCTTGACTCTTGAGAGATTTCAGGAATAATGATTATTTTTAAGACTGGATGACTAAGGGCAAATCCTAGTGAATGAAACATTTTGGTTTTCATAAGCCTCTGAGATTTTGGACTCTAACAGCTATTTTGCAAGTGGTTTTAGTTTGTCTAATTTTGAGGATGAATTGAAAATTATAACTATGGAATTTTTGCATTATATTATATTCTCTTTTAATTGTAGTTGGTTTCTTTGTTCAAAGTCAATTTCACAAAAGGCAAGGACGCACAGAAACTTGCAGAAAGTTCCATGTTAATGAGAAGTAACATGAAACTTCTTCACTTCCCACCATATTTAATAATCAAAACTATTTTTTCAAGTACTCTTTATTTATAGGTATGCCTTTTCTATTATGTATCAACTTATATAATATAGCAGTAAAAATATACTGTGAACCTCATCCATGTGTTATATCTACTATCTAATCTTCTCAAATTTTTAAGAGGTGATAAAAATTTGCTTAGGAAATAAGAATACTTTTTGTTTTATTGTGAAATAATTTTTCTGCCTAAAATCTAGCTGTTATTTAGATAAAGTCATAATATGATTTCAATATTGTGCCAATTGATTTGAAAACAGAACAAGCCGGGCTCGGTGGTTCAGCTTGTAATCCCATGCCTTTGGGAGGCTGAGGTGAGTGAATTGCCTGAGCCCGTGGGTTCGAGACCTGCCTGGGCAGCTTGGCGTGACCTCATCTCTACAATAAATCAAAAAAACTAGCTGGGTGTGGTAGCGAACACCTGTAATTCTGGCTACTTGGAAGGCTGAGGCGGAAGGATCGCCGGAGCCCAGCAGGTCGAGGCTGCGGTGACCAGGAGCGGCCACTGCACTCCAGTCTGGGTGACAGAGTGAGACTCCAACTCAAAAAAAAAAAAAGAAAAAAAGAAAAGAAAGAAAACAGAACAGAATGTTTCTGACCAATTTTAACCAAAAGGCCACTTATTGAAAGGATATCTAGGAATCTCAGAATTGGTGGGAGACTGGAAGTCAAGGCTGAGTAGGAATTAAGCAAAGTATTTAGAAAAAAGTGATAATTTTGAGTACATTAAAATTAGGAGCATCTATAAAAATATTTCTTTCAGTAAATTTAAAACATTATCCAGATACAGAAGCAAATATACCCAGTAATTATAACAGAAAATAAATTATTCAGAATATATTGAAAATCTTTAAAATCAGTAAGAAAAGTATAAAATGTTCAACAGAAAAGTACATAAAAGAAATGAGCAGATTATTCACAGAAGAAATTCAAATGTTTAATAAAAATAAGATATTTAATCTCACTAGAAATAAAGGAAATACAACTTAATTATGATATTTTCTATCTTTCTTTTTTTTTTGAGTTGGAGTTGCACTCATCATTGCCTAGGCTGGAGTGCAGTGGCACACTCACGACCACCCTAGTGTCGATTTGCTAGGCTCCAGCAACCCTTCCACCTCAGCTTTCCAAGTAGCTGAACCTACAGGTACATGCTACCATGCCTGGTTAATTTTTTATTTATTGTAGAGAAGATGTTTTGCCAAGTTGCCTGGACTGGTCTTGAACCCTCAGGCTCAGGCAATCCACTAGCCTTGGCCTCCCAAAGTGCTGGGATTACAGGCTGAGTCACTGAGCCCGGCCAGAGATTTTATTTCCTATCCATCAAGTTAATCAAGATTATGAAGCCTGAAAATGCTAAGTGTTGGTGAAAGACTGGACTTCGCCGCTGGTGATACTCAAAACTTGTTAAACAACCTTGTAGCATGATCTGACAATAGCTGGTAAAACTGAGGAAGCTTTTCCTTATGCATTTTATTTCCACTTTTAGATAAAGATTTTATAATATCTCTTGTACATGTTCATGTAGACATATGCAAAAAAATGCTTATGACAGTTTTTTATATGAAGGCAATATTGAAAAACTTGTGTCCATACACAAGAGAACAGATGGATTATTTATGATATGTTCATAGAATTGAAAAGCACCAAAGGGCTAAAATTAAACTAGGATTACCTACAATAACATGGATACACTTTTACAAAATATTATGTTGAGTGAAGTAAGTTACAGAGCAATGTGTAGCATTTGAGCCATGGCTAAAGCCACAGTGGAATTTATTTTTGCTCTTAGGCAAACCTCAGCCTTGCCGTTCAAGACTTCCAACTGATTAAGTCAGGCCCACCACATGAGCTCTAGGATAATCTCCTTCACTTAGAGTCATCTGATTAGTGACTCCAATAATTTCTGTGAAATTCCTCTGCAGTATGCCCAGACAAATATTCTATTAAATAACTGGGATCTATGTCTTAGCCAAGTTGACTTCATCTCAAAAATTCAAGAAATTTTATAAGGAAATTAATAAAATAATCAAAGACTCCATCAGTCAGGTTGGGATGCCAGGGTTTTCTACATCATCAATGGGCACTTTAGAAATATAACAGCATGGCAGGTTGAGGTTGGGTAGCTGATACTTGGCAGCATCTAATGAACTTTCAGAAAATACTATTGAATAAATCAATTAATAGATTTGAATGAAATCGAGCCTTGGGGGACAGCTGTATCTGGTATAGTTACTTTCTGAAGTTGTTTCTCAGGAAAGTGTAATAAAAATAGCTGTCAAGTTTAAGCATTGTTTCCCTTAGGCTTCAGTCACGCTGTGACAAGAGCAAGACTTTCTCACTGTCTCCAAAACAGGTGTCTTTTCATCTTTTAATAATACTGCACAGGAGACAAGATTTTCCAGCCATCTTCTGTGCCATTAGATATTAATAGGTAGTCTATGAAAAATGGGCTCCAAAATAAAACAAATTTGGTTAAAATCAATAAATAACAGAAATAAGCCAGATAATAACTGGTAAATCTTAATGACTTAAAACAACCAAGGTTTATTTCTCGCTCACAAATGTCCATTGTGGCTCAGCTACACCCTTGTTCAACATCACTGCTCTTGACCTAACTCTAAGAGCCAATTGAATGGAGAAGCCACAGGATGGAGAACTATGAATGTTGCTGTGTCAAAGGTAGAAGTGAGCACAGACAGCACTCATAGGCTCTGGGATTCTTTGTTCAGATGTAACACATATCCCTTCTGCTCACGTTTTATTCATCAAATCATTTCATGGCCCAGCTTGACTTGAAGAGAATTGGACAGATGAATGTTCCTGCAAAGAGTTAGAGTCTATATAATTTGTAAAACAGCAGCAACAACAAAACCCACAGGGCTTCACGGAACAGTAAAAGTACTGAAGTGTATTCTAAATCCATGAATGCTGTTAATCTCCTGCCAGGGCTATCTTGTGCAGTATTAATAAATTTTTAAGAATATACACAAAATTTTTCCATCTATTCAAGAAAGGGCAATACAATATAGGTAGTTAAAGGCATGAGTTCCAATGTTATGATGCTTTTGTTCAAAGTCCCCTTCTGATTTGCTAGTGACTTTGGGCAAGGTATTTAGCCTTCTTTACCTTTAGTTGCCTCAATATTGTCTCTTATCTTATGGATTTCTTGTCTTAAATGCACATACATCTCTTATTCATTTTTTAGCAGGTTATAAGCACTCAGTAAAACTCAGTTAAAGTCTAATGGGATAAAGAGGTTCTGAGGAACACTGAAAAACAATGTTCTGGGATTTTGTGTCATTAGTTCACAAAATAAAATCTTTTACTCCTCATGCTTCAACATCAGTAATTCAGTGTGTGGTGGTGGGTAAAGGATTTAATTAGATGGAATAAAGGAAGTGAGATCACTACAGGTACTAATCAAAGCTATTGAAGACATCAACATGAGCAAGGCAAGAAGTGGCATCCACATAAGAAACCAGGGAAACAGGGTGGCTAGGAAGGATGACCCCGGGGGGAGATTTTATTTCTATTGTGGAGAGCCAGCAAAATGGAGTATTTTGAAACTTCACTTAAAGTCTTTAGCAAAGCCCATGTAGTACAGATAGAGTTATAAGGCATCATGGTTGATTATACTTTATCACCAGAATGCTGGAAATTTTTTTAAAAAATCAATATTTGTTAGCCTGATAAATGGTTCTCTCATATTGATTTAATGCTCCAGAAAGCATTTCAGAGCTGGCTAACATATGTCAAGTACCACTAACTACATCATTACAGGAATATTTGTTTGTTTGTTTTCTACTGATTTTTCTCCTATTTTCTTACCTGTTATGAAACAATTGCTAAGAGTCTAGATATAAAGAGGGTAGATAGCAAAATTTACCACATTTAAAAGATAACTTTGGAAGCACTGTTAATTTACCTTATTTAATTGATAGTTTTACTTTGTAAATATTTTTAAAGATTGGAATGTACATTTTACTCTTTATGGGTTGTCTTAAAGAATGCTACTATTTTTAATTAATGATTCCAAGAATTATTTGGGATAAAGGCAGTTTTGTACTGAAATAAGTGAATAATTTTCACTGTTTTAGGGTTTAATGCTTTTCTAATTTTTATGTTAATGTTGATTAAAATTTTATAATGCAATTGACATACTTTCCAAATAAACAAAACACATTTGTTCCATTCCTTCAAAATAGTAGACCCAAAAAACTAAAATAACATCTAGAAAAAAACAAGATATACTTTTGTTCACTATCAGTAGATTTATCATTGAATTTAAATATCTGAACCAAGAGATTGACCTTTATGGAATTAAAGAAAAATAAGTAATTTGCATAATAATGGATTTTCCAGAGCTCCTGATTCACCATGCTCATGCCTATTGAACTCTCAGGTTCAAAGTGTGATATTTGATGTTCCTTTGAGATTTGGGGGCTTAACATTTATTCGGTAAAGTGTCCTGTTCCTGTCATGAATCAATACAAGTATTAGTAGAAAATGTTGTGTCAGGTAAACACATGCAGGAAATTCAGATGCCTAAATTAATATTATGCTGATCAAAATAATGCTGGCACTGTTTGTTTTGCAGGTAGAATAAGCTTACTAAGGATAGTCCTTTTGGAATCTCAAAGTAAACTGTGACTAGTAAATGATCAACAGTAGTCAAGTTAGTGTGTTTTACTTTTTTAGAATAAATTCTGAATACACATATATGTTATATATACTATATGAAAGTATAAATACTATGTTTGAATATGTATACATAGAGAAAATGAGATAGAAAGCAAGAGATAAATTTTCTAATATTTAATAGTTTGGAGCTAATAAACGAAGACAGCATTCACTCCATTATCTCATCCAAAGTTCATGATCAACATTTTGGAGGAGATTCAAAAGATTGTGGAATTTCTGCCATCACAGAAGTTACTGTTAAGAAATAATAAGCAATAAGTATTTGCCTTTTTGTTTATGTTTAAAACTCATTTTGAATCTTCCTTTTTTTGTTTTTTTCTGGAGCTGTTTCTTTTCCCTGGTGGACATTGGGCACTTTGTCCTGATCTATGCTACTTCCTTCATTCATTTTCCAGATAAACATAGGGCTGATAAATGTTTAAGTTGTATAAGTGGGCTAATAGACTAAATCTTTACTGAAATCCATTGGAATCTATTTGCTGTGCTATACAACTTGCATTCTGAAAGTATATTATTAAATTTACTCATCATTTAAAAATGATTCTAACCAATATTTAATGATAAAATTAAATATTGGTGGACTTCCGGCAAGATGGTGATGGGGCAGCCTGGTCTATGAGACCCTCTGCAAAGGAGAACGCAGAGGGTCTCTGGCTCTCTCCCAGGGGGCTGCAGATCCCATCATCAGCAGCCTGCTCTTCACACGGAGCTCAGCTGTCGCCACTGCTGGGGCATTGCAGCAGTCTGGACAGTCACTGCAGCCGCAGACACAGCAGCTGCTGGTGCCGGCAACACTGTGGCCCCTGTGGCAGTCATAGCGCATCTCACCACCCGTGCATGAGGCGATCCATGGCTTCAGTCCTTGAAGCCCCTGCAGGCAAGATCTGCTGGGATTGCTGCCACCTCTGCTGCCACCCATGTACTACCAGCCGTGGGTGGGTCTCCTCCCGTGTGCCCTGAGGCAGGCTTCCATCTCCGGCTTCTGCCCGACTCCTGTCGGCTCCACCCCCTCTGGGGCGAGCACCTGAGATAGCACCACCTGCTGGCGATTCAAGGTAACAACACCTAAATGGGAAAAACAAGCTTGAAAAACAGACACAGGCCAGATTTGAGTGATGAATTGAGGGTGGTATGAACTGTCCTTCACAGCAGGCCAGGGCAACAGAACCTAGCTATGAACTAATTTATCAGCTTGACAAGACAGCTAGAAATCAGAGATGAAAGGACATTGGACTTAAACGAAAAGTCTCAGAGTGTGCTTGATTGGTTCTGTTAGTTTAATGACTTGATTCTGTGCCTACTGTTTTATTCCTTTTTTTCTCTTCTTTTTCTTCTCTTTTCTCCTCTCTGTAAACCATATCTTTGTATAGAGGAAGAGCACACCAATAAGGTGATTGGTTAGCCTGTATGTTAGCATCATTGTATGTTTTAACTTTTTTTTATATGGGAGTTGATTAGTCTGTAGCCATGGTCTATTGTTTTTATCTGTTTCAGTTTAGGTCTCTCTCTCCATTTGTTGGTACACTCGTGTATTTTCCCCCTTACTCCTCTCTCTCTCCACCTCCTACTTCCCCCCACTGTCTCCTCCATTCTCTTCCCTCTGCTAACCTCATTTTATTTCAGGGAGGAAACCTAAAGCCCCACTGCATGGACAGATTCCAAGGCAATGGGAAGTGGGTTTCAGATTATCTATACACCTGTCAGCAGATACCAGGACCTGCAGATAGATTTTGAATCAAAGCTACCCCCTTAAGTAAATCTCAAAACTACAAAAGGACCACTTCCAACCTACAGTGCAACTCCAGAATTGAACAAAGTAAGAGGGCATACATAAAGAAGAATAGGAGATTGAACAAACGGAAGTAAAAGCAACCCCTCTACCCCTGAATAACAGAATTAAAGAAGATGGTGATGTGGAGGGAAGGAAAAAGTAAGGAGGGAAAAAAAACCACAAAAATGAAGAAAAAACAAAAGAAGAATATAGGTTGCACACAGACCCCTGGAAGATCAGACACTGAGAAAACAGACTCCGGAACACAAACAATGAAGAGCCCCAGAATGACTGGTCACATGCAACAAACCCAGACATCAAGACATTAATAGAGAGAATTAAAAAAATTGAGGAGAGACAAGAGGAAAATAGGAAGGAGCTGATGTCAGAAATAACAGCAGTAAAGAATACTGTGATGGAAATAAATAACAAACTAATAAGCATGGAAAGCAGAATTAGCCAAGCAGAAGAAAGAATCTCAGATCTTGAAGACCACAACACAGAACTAATCCAAACTGTCAAAAGCATAGAAAAGAAGCTCAAAAAGACAGAACAAAACCTTCAAGAGATGAATGATCACTTCAAGAGACCGAACCTAAGAGTAATTGGCCTTCCTGAGGCAAAGAGAGAAACAGAGGTCACACTGGAACAAACATTTCATGAAACCATTCAAGGAAACTTCCCTCATCTCATCAATGATGCAAAAATTCAAACATAAAAGATTCAGAGATTCAGAGAACGCCTGCAAGACAAGAAATGAGAAGACCAATTCCCAGACATATAATAATTTGCCTAAACAAAGTAGGTATAAAAGAAAAAATCCTAAAGGCTACAAGAGAAAAAGGTCAGACTACCAACCAGAGAAGACCAATTAGAATAGCAATAGATTTATCTACAGAAACCCTCCAGGCTAGGAGAGCTTGGAGCCCTATCGTCAACGTTCTAAAAGATAAACAATTTCAACCGAGAATAACCTACCAAGCCAAGCTGAGCTTCATCAGTGAGGGAGAATTGAAATCTTTTCCAGATGTCCAATATCAAAGAACCTACACTACCAAAAGACCACTTCTACAAGAAACACTTAAGAAAGTATTGCACACAGAAGAAAAGGAAAAAAGAACAACAACATTCTTCACAAGAGTACAGGCAAAAGATTAAAAACACACATGATCCAAATCTAAAGCCAAAAGAAAGACAACACAAACAAGAAGAACAAAACTCTGTAAGAACGTTATGATAGGGATCAACTCTCACATTTCAATAATTAGTTTGAATGTGAATGGACTAAATACACCACTGAAAGATATAGAATGGAAAAACAGATAAAATATCACCAGGCAACAATCTATTGCCTTCAAGAGACTCACCTCACTAGAAAAACCATTCACAGACTCAAAGTCAGAGGATGGGAAACAAATTTTCAGGCAAATGGAACACAAAAGAAAGGAGGAGTTGTGATCTTAATCTCAAACAAAATACCCTTTAAGCTATCAAAAATTTAAAAAGATACAGAAGGCCACTACATAATGATAAAAGGTTCAATCCATCAACAAGAAATATCCATCCTAAACATATATGCACCGAACATAGGAGCATCAACTTTCATAAAGCAGCTCCTCGGTAAACTAAAAAAAGATATTGACTACAATACCATCATAGCTGGGGACTTTAATACCCCACTCACAATCCTAGACAGATCATCAGGACAAAAAATCAGCAACAAGATTCAAAACCTCAATGTGACTCTTGATCACATGGACTTAATTGATACCTACAGAACCCTCCATCCAAAGACCACAGAATATACATTCTACTCATCACTGCATGGAACGTACTCTAAGATCAACCACATAGTTGGCCATAAATCAAGCATAAGCAAATTTTAAAGGACGGAAATTTTACCATGCACCTTCTTGGACCACAGTGCAATAAAAATAAGCATTAACACCAACAAGGTCTCCCCCAAAACCCACAAAGACATGGACACTAAACAGCATGATGCTAAACAATTCCTGGGTCAATGATGAAATCAAAACAGAGATTAGAAGATACCTGGACAAATGAAAATGAAGAAACATCTTACAAAAATCTCTGGGACACCATGAAAGCTGTAGTAAGAGGGGAATTAATATCCCTACAAACGCACATGAAGAAAATGGAAGGATCACAAATTAACAGCCTAAAAAACCACCTAAGGAAGCTGGAAAAGCAAGACCACAAAAACCCTAATTTCAGCAGAAGAACCTAGATCACCAAAATAAAAGCCCAAATCCAGGACATAGAAGACAAAAAGATAATACAAAAAATCAGTGAAACAAAAAGCTGGTTTTTTGAAAGGATAAACAAGATCGATGGTCCCCTAGCTAGACTGACCAAGAAAAGAGAGAAGAAGCCCAAATAATCACAATCAGAAACACAAAATATGAAGTCACATCTGATCCTGAAGAAATAAAAAAGATCATTAGAGACTACTATGTACACTTGTATGGAAACAAACTTGAAAACCTTAAGGAAATGGAGGACTTTCTGTCATCACACAACCTACCTAGGTTGAAGCAAGAAGAAATTGAGAACCTAAATAGACCAATAACAATCAAGGAAATTGACTACATAATAAGAAAACGACCTACAAAAAAAATTTTTAAAAAGCCCTGGTCCAGATGGCTTTCCAGCAGAATTCTACAAGACATGTAAGGAGGAGGTTATACTAATCCTACTGAAGGTATACCAGGTGATTGAGAAAGATGAAACTCTCCCCAAATCATTTTACGAAGCTAACATCACATTGATACCCAAGTCAGGTAAACACCCAACAAAGAAAGAGAACTACAGGCCAATATCTTTGATGAACATAGATGCTAAAATTCTCAACAAGATCCTAGCCAACCGGATTCAACAACACATCTCAAAAATCATCCATCATGACCAAGTAGGTTTCATCCCTGGGATGCAAGGCTGGTTCAACATTCAGAAAACCATAAATGTAATTAATACATCAGCAGATGTCAAAACAAAAACTACATGATTATATCATTAAATGCAGAAAAAGCTTTTGATAAAATTCAGCACCCCTTCTTGATAAAAACCCTCTAACATCTAGGCATATGGGGAACATACCTCAAAATAGTAAAAGCCATCTACGAGAAACCCACAGTCAGCATACTCCTAAATGGACAAAAACGAACCATTTCCCCTGAAAACTGGAACAAGACAAGGATGCCCACTCTCAGCCCTCATGTTCAATATAGTATTGGAAGTCCTGGCTAGAGCAATCAGAGAAGAGAAGGCAATCAGGGATATTCAAATAGAAAAAGAGGAAGTCAAGCTATCTCTCTTTGCAGTGACATGACTGTGTACCTTGAAAACCTAAGAGAATCTGTCAAAAACCTCCTTACACTGATTAAGGACTTTGGCAAAGTCTCAGGATATAAAATAAATGTGCAAAAGACAATTGCATTTGTTTACACCAATAATAAACAAACAGAAACCCAAATAAAAACCACTATTCAATTCACAATAGCCACAAAAAAAAAAAAGAAATACCTTGGCATCTTTCTAACCAGAAATGTGAAAGACCTTTACAATGAAAACTACAAAACACTGCTCAAAGAAATCAAAGATGACACAAACAAGTGGGAAAATATCCCATGCTCATGGCTTGGCAGAATCAACATTGTGAAGATGTCCATCTTACCTAAGGTAATCTACAGATTTAATGCGATACCCATCAAATTACGAGCAACATTCTTCTCAGACCTAGAAAAAACAACACAGGAATTCATATGGAAACAAAAATGACCAAGAATAGCCAGAACAATCCTCTGCAAAAAAAACAAAGCAGGTGGTATCACATTACCAGACTTCAAACTTTACTATAAAGCTACAACCATCAAAACAGCTTGGTGTTGGTACAGGAATAGACATATAGACCAATGGAATAGAATTGAGATTCCAGAAGCAGAACTTCAATTTCTCAACCAACTCATCTTCAACAAAGCCTCCACCACCTACCACTGGGGAGATAAGAACCTATTCAGTAAATGGTGCTGGGAAAACTGGCTGACCACATGCAGAAGATTGAAACAGGAACCCTATCTATCCCCATACACAAAGATTAACTCTAAATGGATCAGAGACCTAAATGTAAAACCTCAAACCATAAGAACCTTAGAAAATGAAGGACATACCCTCATGAAAATTGGAATTGGCATCCAATTTCTGAACAAAACCTGAAACCCACAAGCCATAAGAGATAAGATAGACAAGAGGGACCTCATTAAACTGACAAGCTTCTTCAAAGCCAAAGAAACCATCAAGAGAGCAGGGAGACAGCCTACAGACTGGGAAAAAGTGTTTGCCAACTCCAGGTCTGACAAAGGCTTAACATCTTGGATCTACAAGGAACTCAAACATGCAGAAAAGAAAAAAACAAACAACTCATTATAAAATGGGCAAAAGACATGAAAAGATACTTCTCGAAGGAAGACATCCGAGCAGTCAACAGACACATGAAGAAATGTTCTGCCTCACTAATCACCAGGGAGATGCAAATCAAAACCACACTGAGATACCACCTAACTCCAGTCAGAATGGCAATTATCAATAACTCAAAAAATAACAGGTGCTGGAGAGGATGTGGCGAAAAGGGTACACTTCTACACTCTTGGTGGGAGTGCAAACTATTGCCACCTCTGTGGAAAACAGTATGGCGATTCCTAAAAGCTCTAAATACTGATCTCCCATATGACCCTGCAATCCTCCTACTGGGAATATACCCTTAAGAACTCAAATCACTCTATAGAAAAGATACCTGCACATGTATGTTTATCAGAGCGTTGCTCACAATAGCAGGAACCTGGAAGCAACCATGCTGTCCATCAAAAGAGGACTGGATTAAAAAAATGTGGTACATATACACGATGGAATACTACACAGCCATAAAAAAGAACAAAATCATGAATTTTGCAGCAACCTGGATGGAACTAGAGTCTATAATACTGAGTGACCTCTCACAGAAACAAATATCTGAGTATCACATGTTCTCACTCATATAGTGGACCTTGAACATCCAATGTAATACTATAAGAAAATGACTGACTGGTGGGAAACTATGGAGGGGGAGAGAAAAGGCGACGGAATTAATGGTAGTAAATATCTGTCTGGGGACGGGGAAAGACCTCTTATCAACAATGGTGCCTCAATGAAGCATATTTTTTTACCTAACTCTTAACTGTACCCCACACTATCATAATAGAAAATATTGATTTAAAAAAATTAAATATTGGTATGTTTGGAGAGGAAGCAAAGGTTTTGTTTTAAAAACAAGATGGCAGGCAGAAGGCAAGATTGTTTTTAGACAACACATATTTATGTACTGGTTGTTTGTCTATGCCATTTGGACCTATTAGACAAATATCTCTTACACTCATTGAATCTGAATTTTTTGACTGGGGAAGCCAGAGTATAATTGACAAAGTTAAGAAGCAAATTATAGAGAGTGTTAGAAAGAAAGAAATATTATGGGAAAAAAAAGAAACAGATCAGGGTAGGAGAATCTCAAGTGTCTGAAATGTAAGTTCTAACATTAGTTTGGGAGGTCAGGGGAAAGTTCACTGAGAATGTGAGTTTTAACAAAGTTTTGAAGAGATTCTTATAGTTTAGGGTTTTCTGTTTAGGTCTTTGATCCATTTAGAGTTAATTTTTGTGTATGGTGATAGGAGGGGTCCTGTTTCAATCTTCTGCATATGATCAGCCAGGTTTCCCAACACCATTTACTGAATAGGTTCTCCTCTCCCCAGTGGTTGTTGTTGGAGGCTTTGTCAAACGTGTTGGTTGAGGAATTGAGGCTTTGCTTCTAAAATGTCTATCCTGTTCCAATTGGCTGGTATGCCTGTGCTTATACCAATACCAAGCTGTCTTGATTATTGTAGCCTTATAGTAAAGTTTGAAGTCTGGAAGTGTGATTTCTCCTGCTTTGTTTCTTTTGCTAAGGATTGTTTTGGCTATACATGGTTGTTTATTTTTTCATGTGAATTTCTGTATTGTCATTTCCAGTTCCGGGAAGAATGATGTTGGTAGCTTAACGGATATCATGTTGAATCTGTAGATTGCCTTTGGTAGGGTGGACATCTTAACAATGTTGATTCTTCCTATCCATGAGCATGGAATATTTTTCCATTTGGTTGTGTCTTCTTGGATTTCTTTGAGCAGCATTTTGTAATTCTCACTGTAAAGGTCTTTCACTTCTCTGTTTAGGAAGATGCCGAGGTATTTCATTTTTGTGTGGCTATTGTGAATGGGATTGTGCTTTTAATTTGGGTCTCTGCCTGCTTGTTTTTGGTGTATAGGAATACAACTGTCTTTTGCACATTATTTTATACTCTGAGACTTTTCCAAAGTCCTTTTTCAGTGCAAGCAGGTTTTTTATAGATTCTCTTGGATTTTTGAGGTATAGCAGAAGGTAAGAAAAATGATTATGAGAATATTTGGGGAAAGAGCATCCCCGTAGGGATTCACATGAGCTTTTAATAGAGAGTTTAGTTGGTATGAAACTGCAGTGGATAAAATAAGAGGGAAGGGTAAATAATTATGAATCAAGTCAGGTAAAACTTTTAGACAATAGTCAAGACTTTGACATTTATGCTAAGGCACATCAGGAGTTATTGGAGGGTTTTGAGAGGAGACGCATCATCTTATATTATTTTTTAAAAATCATTCAATCTGCTGTTAAGAATTAATTATGGCTTGGGGTACAGGGTGACACCAGTAGTAATTTGAGAGTGATTCAAGAGAAAGATGGTCAGTGTTGAGGGTTAGTAGAAAACTGGATGCATTTTGAAGATAAATTTTTAAAAAATCTTTATTAAGACAATGTGGGTTAATAGTATGACAGAGAGGAATACAGAATAACCAAGATTTTTGGCCTCTGCTACATAGAAGGATAAAATTGCCGACAACTGAAATAATGTGTATTTTAGAGGAGAAGACCATAAAACCCCCAGTTTTCTCCTACATTCTAACAACATAATGTAGTGTGTTCAATGCCCGCAGACATGGATTTGCTTCCTTGCTCTCCTATACACTAACTTTCTTAACAACTCACTGAATCCTTGTTTTCTTATCCTTAAAATGAAATAACATCTGTCCTGTTTACTTTGTAGGTTTTTCTAATGAGGAACAATGGTGATAATGAGTGTGAAAATACTTTAGGTGTAATATTACAAAGTTTTAAGATTTCACATTGTACCTGGACTTACTTAATACTTACAAATTATGAGTTTTTAACTTAATTGCAGAAATACAATAAAACATAACACCACCTTTTGTTTTAGGTCTAATATGTGCCAGGCATTGCTTAATGTAATTTAATACACTGTTTTTAGTCCTTACATAAACATAGCAATTAACTTTACAGATGTGGAAATGAAGTACAGAGAATTTAAATAAATTCCCAAGTTCATACAGATAACAAATAGTATAACCATAATTTAAATTCTGACTCCTTCCTCTGCAACATACATCCCTAGTAGTAGATAGAAAATTATCAACTAAATCTCATAAATTGTGGTTCTGTTTTCCTTTTACAGATTTTAGAAATATTATTATTGTGGCAAGAGAATAGTAGCAGCTAAGCTGGTGTAAATGACCTTGTGGAAGCAGAGCCAAAACTCAATTATAAAAAAAGGCAAATTTAAATAGTTTAGATGTAGAAAGAATGGGAAAGAGTCAGCTGAGATTAGTAAGGCCATATTATGCATAGACACTGAAATTACTTTTTCTATTAACTGAGGGAATCTCATGTATTCACGGGCTTTTCCTAAAGTATAAAGACCTTTAGAAGAAGTCATAATTGTACATTCAAACTGCATCCTACCTAATTCATGCAGTGAAATGCTATCATGTACTTCTTCAAGATTTTCTTCCAATAAAACTAATGACATTTACAAAGGACATATTTTATTCATTTGATGGACTGTGAGGGAAATATTGGCTGTATGATTTTTATAACATAAGGGCAGGTCAGGAGTTAGATCACTTTAAGAGTTTTGCTTGGTGTACATTTTAATACCTGAGTTTAATTTGGTTTTGTTTTCCAATTTGTTTTGTTATAGTATTTTCTATCACTCTTTCTCTCTTCTCTTTGAAGATAAAAACTGCCCTTGTTTTTCAATAGGAAAGCAAGGAGGAAATATTGTGCCTTTTTAATAATCCATGTATTTCATAACTTTTCCTCCTTTTCCCTATAAATTATTTTCAGTGTATAAAATGAAGTTGGATTTGAAAAATACTACTTTGATCTGATGTTCTGATACTTTTGTTATTAAACCAAACAAAATGAGGTAAATTATTAATATCTCCTTTTTCTGCCTACGCAGCACTAGTGGCTTATTTAATATTGCTCATCATAAAGATTTTACATTTCCCTTTTATCATCCCACATACTTATTTCAGAGGCGTTAGTCTACTTTTTATTAGAGAAAAACAAAATCTTTTACCATACTTGTTTCCAAGCACTATAGGTTGTGAAGATAAAATATCAAGTACCTACTTCTGAATGTCCTCGCTCATTGGGATACACTCCAAGAGGCCAGACATAGTGATTCCTAAAATAATCTCAAGGGTAGGTACATAAGCATGAATATTCAATACATGAAGAATTACTCATGGCATTATACAGATCCCTTCCCTTACTTTCTAGCTTAATTATGATTATTTGTTAGGTAGTCATATTTATTCTTATTCCTATTATTATTAATTTGACAAAAATAAATATAAACATTTCCAAACTCCTTGAATTACTTAATTTTTATGGCAACCTCTTGTTATTGGTTCAGAAGATATAATTATCTCAACTTTCTGATGAATAAACTGAAGCCAAAACTACTCATGGAGGTGACTTCAACTGGATACTATTTAACCTTTCATTTTGCATCAGGTTCCTCTGCAGCATCTATAGTATTATTTGGGAAATAATCCCTTTCTTCACCGAGCTCATCATCATTGCTTATTATGTCCCTTTGGGCTGGTTCCACCTGTACCTTTGTGCTCTGGAGTGGCTCCCAGAGCCATTCACAGAGCCTCAATACAGTCAGCGATTCCTGAGTTCACTTTGGGCTCTTGTCTCTGGCTTTTGATAGCCTCTTCCTGTGTATCCTGGAAGTTCTGTTTTCTGTTTTAAGTACATGTTATTAAATTAATCCAGTTAAAATTTGATACTACGTGAGAGCTAAAATTAAGGGACAAACAGTGAAATTAGGATTTTTGCAAGTAGTTTTCATTACTGATATATTTATTTTGGCAAAAGGACCTGAAAAAATTTGATGACATAGCTATAGTTGTATTATATGCATCACATTAAATTACATTCATGAGTATACATGTCCAGAAAAGAATGAGCATGTTAATATGATCAACTACTTCTGGATTTATATCCACTTGCTATTCATTAGCTCATGTTTTATCTGCTACCTGTGTGAGTAGATATTTATTGACAGTAAAGTTTTAAAAATAAGATGTATAGAATAAGATATCAATGGAATACATTGGAAAACGTAAATTCTGAAAGTTATTTTTCAACAAAATAATAATAAGACTGTTATTATTCAACTTTGGTAGAAGAGAACTTTGACCCATCTTGAAGAACTCTAAGTAGTGCAGTCTACGTTTATTGGCTAACTTAAAAACTGACAGAGGTGCTTCCACTGGGTATGAGGATAGGTGGTAGAAATAAAGACTAAAATCTTTGAAATCACTTTGGTTTATATCCTGTAAATTTGAGTTAACTAATTTTGAAAACAGAGTTTGAATGGGAACCCAAATAATTATTGCTCTGACTTTACCCAGCTCATTAGCAAAGAGTGTCCCTATCTTTCATGTGGCCTTGCTCTTAAAGCAGACTTCCTGATTCTGCTTGCTTTGTCCTGTTATTCGAACTACAGCCTGGTTTTTGTTCCTTATCCAGTACCAAGACATCAGCAACAGGGAGCCTTCCTCCTTTTCTTCCCCTCTTCACTCTGCTCCAGTCACATGGGCCCCTTTGCTTTCTATGAAGAGATGAGGCACTTTCCTGCCTTAGCATCTCTGCATAGTCTGAAACCTCCACCTGGAAAGACTTTTCCCAGAAAGCCACACAGTTTTCTCTTGTTCCCTATGTCAGTTTTTTATCAAATGCCACCTTCTCAATGAAATCTTCCAAACCACTCACTCCACTGCTGTTTCCTGTGTTTCCTATCCCTCTTTTCTCAACGTTTTCTTCATAAAATTTACAACTTCTAATATACTATAACATTAACTTATATATTTTATTGTGTTTATTTGTCCCCTCAGGCTGCCGTGACAAAATATCACAGATCGGGTGGCTTAAATGACAAAAGTTCATTTTTCTCATAGTTCTGGACTCTAGGAAGTCTAATATTAAGCTTCCAGCTGATTTCGTTTCTGGTAGATGACCACCTCACTATGTCCTCACGTGGCTTTTCCTTGGTGAGTGCGCAGGGCTGGGAGGAAGACAGAGAGGAGAGGGGAGAGTATGGGGGGAAGGATGAGGGAGCTCCTCTCTCTCTCTCTTTAAAATTATTTGTTTATTTATTCATTTGAGGTGGAATCTCACTCTGTCATCTAGGCTGCAGCGCAGTGGCACACTCACGGCCACTCCAGTGTGGACCTGCTGGGCTCCTGCAATCCTTTCATCTCAGTCTTCCAAGTAGCCAGAATTACTGGTGTGCACTACCATACCTGGCTAATTTTTGATTTATTGTAGAGATGAGGTCTTGCCAAGTTGCCCAGGCTGGTCACGAACCCGCAATCCACTCGCCTGTGCCTCCCAAAGTGCTGTGAGAACAGTCTCTCTCTCTCTCTCTTTTAGCTCATAGCTTACTGTAGCTATGATCTAGGACTACAGGCACAATGCCTAATTTTTTTTGTGGAGATGAGATCTTGCTATATTGTCCAGGCTGGTCTCTAGCTTCTGGGCTCAAGGATCCCCCTGGAGGCCGTGGCTTCTCAAAGATCTGGGACTGTGGGCATGAGCTACTGTGACTAGCCTTAGTATCTTTTTTTTTCATTCTTTAAATGAATTTTTATTCTTATTTCAAACATTTAAGCATCAACAAGGTACTGAATGTAAATATGAGAATCTAATTTTGAACTCTGGGAAACTGGGTTAGTACAAAGTTTGGGTGGGTCCAAGGTGTAGGTGAGTAATTATATATTCCTACAACTATCATCTTACATTAGGGAAGAAAGAACCTCAACTCTCATCTAATGCTTAGTTACTAATACTGAATGCTCAATTTTAATATTAAATAAATAACCACATTAATACTGACCCTCAGTCTGTCTCAGAAGTTGTAACTGAAGGTTCAAAAGCAAACTGACCCTGTCAACATTCCAAACACTGAAATCATATAAAGTACTGGTTGTGTTTTCAATTTGGAAGACAAATATATAATTCTGGAAATCGAAATTAAAAATCGAAATTAAAAATTGAAATGAAAAATCAGAACTTCATGCCTTGTGCAAGCATGTTAAATTCCAAGAACAGTGCTATGTGTTAAAGGTATCTTTTTTTTTTAATGGGACCCTAATTTGATTACCTAATTCAATAGAATTAGGGCCTCAACTTTATTACCTCATTTAATCTTAATTCTTAATTATCTCCTAAGGATCCTAACTGAAATACTATCACATTGGAGTTAGGGTTTCAACATATGAATTAGGAGACAGTACCATCAGTTCATAGCTTTGTTTCTTACTGATAGAGACTCTGTGAAGACACTGCTATATTCTCAGTGCCCCCAAGAGTACCTGGCAAACAGTGAACACACCAGAACTATCTTTAAGTTAATAATTGAATGACTTAAAATACTTAGAACCTGAATATATGAGATAGTTTACTTCATCTTATGTTTGTTTACAGATTCCATGATCTAACAGCTGAGGATAATTTAGGGAGGCACTGTAAGATTTGCAAATAAGATGATTCCAACCATGATATTAGAAAGAAGATTCATTTAATTAGTTGATCACTATTTCCCCTTTACTGAGTTAAGAGTGCTGGTTTGTCCCTTTCCAGCTCCACTATACCTCCATCAGATTAGATTCTTTCTTTTGAAATAGTCTGAGGTTATATATGTCTGGACATAAGAATGTGACCAGAAAAGGGAAAAGACACAGACAGATCTGAGATGAGCACTATGGGAAGCTATCATCCCATACCATGGGTAGTTGCCAGTATTTTCCAAGTATTGTATATACTTTGTACCTAATTCGACACCTTGGACAGTTGAGACCATCTCTCTTTCCTTAATGATGTTTTGTAAGTAAATTCTAGATCTAGCTTATTAACCATTATGCTCTCTTTATGTGTAGATAAAATGAATATGGTTGTGTACTTAAATTGTACCCCACATGTTTATAATAACAAAAACATAAAAAAGTATCATAGCAAATTCTGAGTGTCTTTGAGGGATATTAGGCATTCATCTAGAAACTTATAAGGATATGACATATTTTATGTAGGTGAGAGAACAATGAATAGCTCTTCATAGCTTTTTCATTCTCCATCTTGAGATGGAATGTTCTGGAATTCTTTGCTTAGCTGCTTTCTCTTTACCCATTTACTGCTTTTCCTCCTAAGCTTTATTAAGATATAATTGACAGAAAAGAATTGTATACATTTGCAGTATATGACATAATGTTTTGATAAATATGTACATTGTGAAATGATTGAAATGATTAAATAAAACTAATGAACTCATCCATTACCTCACATATTTATGTTTTTGTGGTGAGAACATTTAAGATCTAATATCTTAATAATTTTCAAGATATGTTATTTTATTAAATGTAGTCACCATGCTGTGCAATAGGCTCCCAGAATATATTCATCCTAACCGAAACTTTGTATCCTTTAACCAATAGCTCCCCATATCAGCTTCTTTGGATACCACATATGAGATCATGTCTTTCTGTGCCTGGTTTATTTCATTTAACATAATGTCCTTCAGGTTTATCTGTGTTGTTAGAAATGACAGAATTTCCTTTCTTATTAAGGACGGATAGCATTTGTGTGTGTGTGTGTGTGTGTGTGTGTGTGTGTGTGTGTGTGTGTGTGTGTGTGTGTGTGTGTGCGCGCTCAAGCACCTGTATAACATTTTCTTTATCTATTCATCTGCTGATGGACTCTTAAGTTGATTCCATATCTTGGCTACTGTGAATAATACTGCAATGAACATAAGAGTTTGACATACTGTTTGAGTTTCCATTGCATATCCAGCAGTAAGATTGCTGAGCCATATGGTAGCTCTATTTTTGATCTTTTGAGGAATCTCTATATTGTTTTCCATAATGGTTGTACTAATTTACATTCCCACCAATGGTGTACAGGTAGTACCTTTTCTCAGCATCCTTGCCAATACTTATTATCTTTTGTCTTTTTTAAAATGCCCATTCTTACAGGTATGAGATGATATCTCATTGTGGTTTTAATTTGCATTTCCTTGGTGTTTAGTGATGTTGAGTCCCTTATCATATACCTGTTGGACAGTTGTATGTCTTCTTTTGAGAAATGGCTATTTAGATCCTGGCCTACCACTGTGGTGGGCCTGGTGCTGGGTTTCACTGGGATGGGATTAGTGCCGTGGTTCAAACAAAGCTAGGTGCTCACTTATCTTCTCTTCCCTCAAAGTAGTTACCTCTCTCTATAGTGTGCTGCCTGGTGTCGGAGGAGGGTTGACAGGTGTAATGTGAAACTCTTTCCCACCCTTTTCCAATGTATCTTTTCTTATTTCCTTGCTATATCCAGGTGCTGTAATCTCTCCTCTGGTTTTCTCTCATCTTTTTTTTTTTTTTGAGTTGGAGTCTCACTCTGTGGCCCAGACTGGAGTGCAGTGGCTGCTGCCGGCCACCACAGCCTCAAACTGCTGGGCTCGGGCGATCCTTCCGCCTCAGCCTTCCTAGTAGCCGGAATTACAGACACGCGCTACCACGCACGGCTCATTTTTTTTGTTATTGTAGAGATGAGGTCTCGCTTGTTTAGCTTTTATGGAGGTATTTTCATAAATGGATAGCATTTCAAGTGGACATTTCTGCCAGGGGAGAAGCACTGAGAAGTCCTATTCTACCACCTTGCTGATGTCACTACTTTACCTGTTATCTGATGATACAAAGAGTAGAGAAAATAGAGTTCTAGTTTAATAAAAATAATTGATCAGAGTTGAAGATGAACTAGAACATCTCCACAATGTAGGTATGCAGTTGGGGAGGGGGTTTGATATTTTGGGGATGTTATTAAGCAAGAATGTATAACCTATAGGAGAGAAGGGATTAAGGATGCAAGATGATGGAACAGAATAATGTGGTAAACAGACTAGGATGCGTCCACAGACTGAGGTATTAGATAATCAAAAGTCATGCAATTTTTAATATGAATTGCTGTGAAACATTCGCTTGGTGAGATACAAATAGAAAGTAGAATTCTATTTTGGGGGCTATGATTCTTTAAATTTGATACTGGCTTCAGACTATCATAGGTATGACTTCAGAAACATACTATGATATGATAGGATATGATGATATGTTATTTCAAGGTAGAAGTGAAATGAATATAAATGGTCCATTGTCCTGGAAATGAAACTTAGCTGGGTCATTGTGAGAATATGTTTAGTTTTCTTATGAGGAACATAGTCTAGCCACTTTTACAAATGAAAGTGAGTGTAAGAAAAATGGAGATAGTAAACTTGGTCTCATGATAGCTGAGCACTGTATCCTCTATTCGATAAAGCAAAAAGTGGTTCCCATTACATATCAGAAGAGAAATTACCATTTGGTATTTCTAATTGTGTTAGAGCTAAAAGGTAGGAAGGTAACGTCTATATGTGCTACTGAAGTATTTGTGGAGATGTAGTTTCATGAAGGAGATAAACTTGTCCTTAAGTATAAATCAATGACAATAATGATAAGACTGAAAATATCCAGGATATTAATTTAGATTTGTAATTTTTAAAATTGTATAATAAGGAAAGTAAAACAGAAAAATAATAATTGGAGGTTCATTAAAACCTTACCAAAAAAAACCTCAAAACACCAAAAACAGGTGAGGGAATATTTGAAAAACTGGAATGCACTGAAAACAGCAGGCCCAGATGGTATGCACAATAGGGTATTAAAGAGAACCAGCTTGCGAACTTACTAAACTAAGCTGCTTCAGTCGGTAATAAATCATGGACATCTGAGTGGGAGGATCCCAGTCCTCTTCATGGAGGAATAAAAATCATACAACCTATCCAAATTGAATAAAAAATGGTAATGAACTTTGTCTGGGAACTATATAAATAGTTTTTTAAAATGTCTACAAGCATATGGAAAGCAAATATATTGCAGGTCAATAAGTTAAAGCATTAAAAAATAAAATTATATGAACATTACCTTTAGCTTTTCTCAAAATGTAATAAATAAGTCTATTTGAAGCTGTATGTTTAGTCAGATTTACAGCCTGAAACATTCTAAACAAAGAAGCAAGATTAAGGTAAGAAACTCAATTGACTTAACTAGGAGAACATAATTCAACATATTTGACAGATAGTTTGGAAAGTAGCTGAATTTTATCTAAAAAAAACTTGTCCAGTAGCTTAATTAATGCCAATAGCAATATATTTTGTGTACTTTACTGATATTTTATATAAAATGTAAATTTTTTTCACCAGGATTACATACATAGGTAACAGGAAAAATAATATAGTTAGACGTCTGTCTGACAACCTGATGTAGTAGATGTAGTGTTTCCATTTTTTTTTTAATACTTGAAGTTTTATTGCTCAGGGTAGACATATTGTAATTCCCCATTCCTTCCCTTTCCTCTCTATGGACTTTACTCCTCTGTTTACACTGGAATGTGAACTCTTGTTCTTGATAAATGAGTCTGTCTACTTTGCTCTGAATACTAAATTTTTAACAAAAACTATGTATGGGGAGAAGGTACATACAGTAGGGTAGAGGGACCTGTCACATACAAATACACAAAAAATCATTGAATAAAAGAAATAAAAAGCCACAATTAGGAAAACTTGTCTTTCTCTTATTTCCTTGAAAAAAATTGCAGTTAAATAATACAAGAGAAAATAATGACAATCACAATAATCTATCAAATGTCATGTTGTCCTTTGTCCTGCAGATACATTATTTGTAATCAACTCTGCAGTCTATCTTCATTTGACGTATGAGGACACAGAGCACAGAGAAACTTTGGTGCTTTAGGGTTGGTCAACTCTACTCATAAAGAGTGCCAAGGTCAGCTACCACCGTGTTCTTTGTATCTTAGAGCAGATAATAGAGATTTCCCACAGGTTCTAAATAAATGCTGCACTCTTCTCTGGCTGATCAAAATGCGCAGTTTCCTCCATAGCATGACAGAGGGACTGCTCCCCTCACTTTTCTATTTCAAGGGCTTTGGAAGGATAAACTCTATGCCATTAGAGATGTGTCTTCAACTTGAAAGGAAGCTGCTATGTTTAGCAAAGGAAATGGATTGCATTAAGTCATAACATCAAGAGGTGTTAGGGAAGGTAAGTTTTCCCCATAAGAGGAAACTGTAAGACCTGATTAGATGATGATTATAAGAGGCATAGGGTTATTATTCCTTTACTTGAAACCTACATAATGATAACTGCCCATGAAACCGAACACTTTATTCGTTTTTCAGTTATATTGCTGTCCTCCACCTGAGAAGCTGTATTGCTGTATTAAACTCTGTGGAGATCAAGGGACTTAAAACAATGAAAGAGCTTGAACTGTACATCCAACACATGGGGGAAAATGAGGAAGAAAAAAATAGGAAAGTCCACCTTCATTATGTTTTGTTTTTTGTAAGGGCAGAGGTTTTTACTTTGTTTTCTCAGGTCTCTTTGATCTTCTCATCTGCCTTAAATGCAAAAACTTCTTCATATGTTGTTCTTTCACCTTTGTGCTCTCTTTTTCCCTGGAACCTCTAAGATGAACACAGATCTAAGCAAATAACAACACCACTACAAATATCTCCTGGTAGAAGAGCTCTTTTACTTGTCTCTTACTGAAGCCAGAGCTCATGCATACATAGTCCAGGATACCACATGGTTTTTGTAAAAATAAATAAAGTTTAAATTCAAAATCTGTGTACTTGCCAGTATAGCATAAAAGACTGACTGGTTTATTGTTTGTGTACATTGTTTTGCAAGAACATGCACATATTTTCTCATCATTTGACTTCTCTTTTCTGATCTTGTTTAAGGCTTCTCACTGCAGCCTGACTCTTGTTTCCCATACCAAGTCATCTAAGTTGCAACAATATTATCTCTTCTTTTTTCTTTTTTTTTTTTGAGTTGGAGTCTCGCTCTGTCACCCAGACTGGAGTGCAGTGGCCGCTCCCGGCCACCGCAGCCTCGACCTGCTGGGCTCCGGTGATCCTTCTGCCTCAGCCTTCCAAGTAGCCAGAACTACAGACGCACGCTACTACGCCTGGCTAATTTTTTGATTTATTGTAGAGATGAGGTCTCACCAAGTTGCCCAGGCGGGTCTCGAACCCGCGGGCTCAGGCAATCCACTCACCTCAGCCTCCCAAAGTCATGGGATTACAGGCTGAGCCACTGAGCCCGGCTTATCTCTTCTTTAGTAGTAAATGAATTAAAGAAACATTTGGCAGAATCTACGAAGATGACTTCGCAATCTGTGCTTTTGGGGGGTGGAGGGAAAGATACACAGAAGCAATGTCAAGATTTCTGTTGCTTTCTACATTATCCTTCTGTCTCACTTAGCTGACCCAATGCGGCAGATGCTAAAGGCTCCACTGTGGCCAAGGACATATTAAGGTACAATAGCACTGTGTCTATATTCATATTTGCAGACATCATCACTAATACTTCTTCATAAAGACTTAGGGCTAAGTCCTTGTTCCTACTTGAGTTATTACTTTGTGTTGTAATCTTTACTGTGGCTCTTATTAGTCTTATCAAGGCCATTGCAGTAATAGCTGCCCACAGGTATAACATCTGGGGGAGCTGTTTGTGTTGGAGTCTACACAAGTTTCATATGGGGGAGTTTCCTTTTATATTTTTCTATCAGTTTGAAGGTTGTATCTTTTAAAAAGAAGAGGTAGGTATATGAGAAAGAGCTTATGTTGGCTAAGGGCTAACAATAAGGATCATTTTCATAAGCTGAATGACTGTTCGCCAATAATATTTTTCCCTTGCTTCTACAGGATTCCAGCTTCTCACTTGGCAGTGAATCCCCCTCAAATTTCAGTTTGTCGGAATGTTTCAACTTCAGGCAGACTGAAGGAAATGAAATAGACCTTCAAATTTGCCTTACCAGAGTTTATTCCTAACCCATTCTGAAGATGGGTTATTCCTAACCCATCCTATCACTTGGAATAGTTCTTTGGATGCCCTAAGAGCAGAACAGGTATTAGTCACCATCTTTGTTAAATAGCTTATATTCTCTACTCTTTTCTTTGAGAAATTGATAGCTCATACTTATCAGAAATCTGGCTTAAATCAGTGGTCTGAGAATTAGCTAGATAGAATTATTTCTCTCAGTATTAGCAATGCCACTTTATTACAATATATTAATATCATCAGGTAGATCAAATATATACTGAGAATCATGCTGTATAAATTTCTCATAAAATATTATTATCCTCTGAACTGAATCAGAAAATGCTTTAGTGTTAATGATATAATAGAATACAAATTATAGTCCAAATTTGTATAAATTTATTTTGAATTAAATTTCCTAAGGTTCCTCAGATAAGCCATGATGGTAAAGACAACAAAAAACGTGGGCTGTGATAAGCGTTAGAGACATTCTTAACTCCCATCACACATTTGGACAACAATTAAATAATGCTTTATATGTTAAGAATGTTCAATTCAAACATTATAAAATGTATTTTAATAATATTTTTATTATTCTCCTTTTAATTTACATATACCTATAATTAAATCTAAAAACTCTCTAAAAGTTTACTATTCCTAAGGAAATTACTATGAAACAAGTTCACTGGTTACCAACTTGTTGAGTTCAATAAGACAGATTACTCACACGCATAGTAAGCTACATGAAACAGTTTTATTAATTAAAGATAGTCAGTAAGGGACAACCAGAACTTGGGATTCATTCCAGCAAGTTCAAGGTTCAGGAAAGCTGTCTGAGATGGATGGAGCCTCCTCAGTGCATGCTGCACTTGCACAGTATCTGAAGATCTCCAAAAAGCAGCTCATTCTGGGTTTTGGACTCTGGAGCTACATGACACTCTGGGATAAATCATTAAAGAAAATTTTATTCTAGGCAAAGGTGGTACCAGAACAGAGGTCGGGGTGTTCTAGCCAGTCTCTCCTTAAGTCAAGATGTTGCATTCCTAGTAGATTCAACAGCAATCCTTGAGAACTATAAGTGAGAAACTGGAAATAACTGGACTGGTCTAAGGCTGAAGAACAATCCTGTAATTACCAGATTTTTTAAATTCAAATAATCAATGATGAAGAGCTAGGAGATACTGTTTTCTGCTGAGTCATGAGCAATTTGCACTCAAGAAGAATTTGAGTTACAGGAACATTAACATTAAATCTAATTTAGTTAAGGTTAAGAACTCATTGTTTTTATTCAAATATGAAGTTAAACTATGAATTTAAAATGGTTTCTTTATGCTTTAATTTTTTAGAGATGGGGTTCTCACTCTGCTGCCCAGGCTAGAGTGCAGTGGTGCAATCAAACTCCTGGGCTTAAGCAATTTTCCTGCATCAGCCTCCTGAGTAGCTGGGATCATAGGTGCACATCACCACTGCCAGCTTATAATGGAATTATTGATATGGCAGTGCTGGTTTAAAATATGTATTTACAATTCAATGAGCATGCATTTTCAAATCAATACTCTTCTTCATATTAAAAAATTAAAATTTCAGAGGTATATCAACATTGAGAAAAAATTCTACATCGATAAGCATCTATTTTCAGAAATAATATGCAGTGATTCTAATTTAAGTATGTAGTTAATAGATACAATATTTGTCTGTCTCACAAAAGATTCCAAACCAATCACTAGAATGTTATAGTGATGGAATCATTACAGAAAATGGATAGTTTTATAAAATGCCCACAAGTACCATCTATATTTAATGTTGTATTGGAGATCCTAGCCAAAATAATAAGGTAGGGGCACATAACAATAGGTGTAAGGATAGGAAATATTTTCTGGTAATATGATTTTAAATGTAGCAAATTTTAAAGAATGTACAAACTGTGTGGAAATAGCAAAATCACTGTGTACATCCTCATATACAAATTAATTGTATTCTTGTAAAAGACAATTAAAAAGAAAGTGAGACTTAGAAATGATACTGATATTGATAATTAAAATAATGATATTGTTTTATAATAACATAAAACAATAACATAAAGCCTATGGAGTATCTAGGACCTAAAGACAAAAATAACCCTTTAACAGAAAACTGTAAAATATTATTAAGATAAATTAACAAAGGTCTAAATAAATGATGGTTCTGACATGTTTCTTATTAGGAAAGCTTAATATCTTAAAGCTACCAATTAATTCTCTTTTATTTGATCTATAGTTTAAATGGAACTATTATAAAAATTCCAGAATGATATTTTGGTAGAAAATATCAAGCTAATTCTAAAGTGAATATTGAAAATGCGAAGAGGCAAGTTTAGATCACCTTGAAGAACAGCAAAATTGGATTTACCTATCAAATATCAGTATCTATTGTAAAGTTACAATAATTAAGGCAATGTGTTATTGACCCAAGAATGTACAGAAGAAAAAAAATGACACAGAATATAAAATCAATACATAGATTCAAACCTATATGATTTATGAAACCATCCTGTTTAAGAAAAAATTTGCTCTGGGGAGCACTAGCAGAGGAGAGGAAGAATTGAATAGCTTTAAGAAAAAATAAAAGGAGTCATTTGCTTGTTTGTTTTGATTTTTTTTTTTTTTTTGGAGTCCCACTCTGTTGCCCAGGCTGGAGTGCAAGTGGCATGCTTATGGCCACTGCAGCCTCGACCTGCTAGGCTCAGGTGATCCTTCAACCTCAGTCTTCCAAGTAGCTGGAACTACATGCACGCGCCACCATGCCTGACTAAAAATGAGTCTCGATCACTTTATTATTCCAGATGTTAGGAAAAAAAATAGAGGGATGAGAAGATGATCATAGACTAAAATATAACAGAGAAAATAATGTTTCTGGTGTGCTCCATAGGTAAATAAATTCATGATCTTGGTGGAAGGCATATATTTATTAAATAGACTAACACTGTTATTTAAACAAAAAACATTTGCAATAACTTTAAAAATTGATAAACTAGAATACATTAAAATTAGGTACTTCTTTTAGTTAAAAAAAGTGAAAAAGCAATTCCCAGACTGGAGAAGTTATTTTCAATAATTTACTTAATAAATATATGCATAATAAAATAACTCCCTGAATTAAAAAAAGGTAGACAGCCAAGAAGAAAAATCTGAAAAGGACTTAGGCTAGCACTTTACAAAAAATGATATCCATTTGGCCAATAGTCCAATGAAAATGTGCTCAAACTTAATATTGCAAATTAAAACTGCAGTCAGATAACACTGTTCATATAGGTAGTTACAATATTAAGAAGTCTGATTAAGATCTATTGCAAACAAGAAAGAAGAGCAACTGAAATTCTCGTACTCTGTTGATGGAAATCAAAATTGGTACAATTCCTTTGGAAACCTCTTGGCAGATATTGTTAAAGTTGAATATCTACACCCTATGAACCAGTAATTCTATCCCTAGGTATATGCTCCCCTTCAATAAGTATTTATATGAATTTAATTTTTTTCTTTTTGTCACCCAGGCTGGGATGCAATGACTTGCTGGGCTCAGGCGATCCTTCAGCCTCAGTTTTCCAAAAGGTGGAACAGGTACACATCACCATGCCCAACTAACTTTTTGATTTATTGTAGAGACAAAGTTTTGCCAAGCTGCCCAGGCTAGTCTCTAGCCCTTGAGCTCAGGCTATTCTCTGGGATCAGCCTTCCAAAGTGCTGGGATTACAGGCTTGAGTCACTGTGTCCCGCCTGTGTGTGCTTTTAGCTTCTCATAATAGTGCTGTTTCATGATGGTCAAATCTGAAACCAAACCAACAACAGAGAATGGAAATGTGATTTTTGATATATTCATACAATGGGAAACCCAGCAGTGATGAAAATGAACATACTACTGTTACATGTTAAATCATAGATGGTACATGGAACCATAATAAACATAATGTTTTAGTGAAGAGGAGGGTAGAAATGAATATTTGAGAGTTGTTACTTTTAAGATAAGTAGTAAATGTTAGTGTATGAGTTGGGCATCTGAGCTGCTAGTATGGTTGTTCTATCATTTTGTTCAGGAAATGCTAAGCTGTGTTCAATTTATGAAAATTTATTGACTTGTTTTCGATTTGTGTATTATTGTGTAATCTGCATTTAAGATAAATTTTTAAAGGGAAAAAAGTCTTTCTTATTTTAATATTATATATAATATTTAATTTATTTCTAAAATTTTAGACATTAATTCTTCGATTCTGGATTTTGATCTGATGTTATTATTGGTCTTTTAATGAATTTGTAAAAGCTTTCTTATCAGGGGTATCCAAATAGGAAAAGAGGAAGTCAAGTTATCTCTTTTTGAAGATGACATGATTGTATACTTTGAAAACCCAAGAGAATCTGTCAAAAACCTCCTTGCACTGATAAAGGACTTTGGCAAAGTCTCAAGGTATAAAATAAATGTGCAAAACACAATCACATTTCTTTACACCAATAATAAACAAGCAGAAACCCAAATAAAAAGCACAATCCCATTCACAATAATCACACAAAAAAATGAAATACCGTGGCATCTTTCTAACTAGAGACATGAAAGACATTTACAATGAAAACTACAAAACACTGCTCAGACAAATCAAAGATGACACAAACAAGTGGGAAAATATTCCATGCTCATGGATTGGAAGAATCAACATTGTGAAGATGTCCATCTTACCTAAGGCATTCTACAGATTTAATGCAATACCCATCAAATTACCAGCAACATTCTCAGATCTAGAAAAAACAATACAGGAATTCATATGGAAACACAAACAACCAAGCGTAGCCTGAACAATCCTTAGCAAAAAAAAGCAAAGCAGCAGGTATCACACTACCAGACCTTAAACTTTACTGTAAAGCTACAATAATCAAAACAGCCTGGTATTGGCACAAGAACAGACATATAGACCAATGGAATAGAATTGAGATTCCAGAAACAAAACCTCAATTTTTCAATCAATTCATCTTCGACAAAGCCTCCACCACCCACCACTGGGGAGAGGAGAACCTATTCAGTCAGTGGTGCTGGGAAAACTGGCTGACCACATGCAGAATATTCAAACAGTACCCCTAGTTATCCCCATACACAAAACTTAACTCTAAATGGATCAGAAACCTAAATGTAAAACCACAAACTATAAAAAACCTTAGAAAATGTAGGACACACCCTTATGGAAGTTGGAACTTGCATCCAATTCCTGAGCAAAACGCGAAATGCACAGGCCATAAGAGATAAGATACATAAGCGGGACCTCATTAAACTGACAAGCTTCTGCAAAGCCAAAGAAACCATCAATAGAGCAGGCAGATAGCCCATAGACTGGGAAAAAATATTTGCCAACTCCATGTCTGACAAAGGCTCTACAAGGAATTCAAATGTGCTGAAAAGAAAAAAACAAACAACCCCATTACAAAGTGGGTAAAATGTATGAATAGGCACTTCTCAAAAGAAGACATACGAGCAGCCAACAGATACATGAAAAAATATTCAGCCTCACTAGTTATCAGGGAGATGCAAATTAAAACTACACTGAGATACCACCTAATTCCAGTCAGAATGGCCATCATCAATAACTCAAAAGATCACAGATGGTGGAGAGAATGTAGTGTAAAGGGAACACTTCTACACTGTTGGTGGGAGTGTAAACTAGTACAACCTCTGTGGAAATCATTGTGGCGATTCCTAAAAGTTCTAAAAATTGACCTTCTATATGACCCAGCAATCCCCCTACTGAGAATATACCCTGGAAGTACTCAAATCACTCTACAAAAAAGATACCTGCACACGTATGTTTATCGTAGCATTGTTCAGAATAACAAGATCATGGAACCAACTGTTCTGTCCATCGAAAGAGGACTGGATTAAAAAATGTGGTACATATACACAATGGAATATTATGTAGCCATAAGAAAGAATAAAATCATGAATTTCACAGCAACCTGGATGGAATTAGATTTTATAATACTGAGTGATCTTTCACAGAAACAAAGATCTGAGTATCACATGTTCTCACTCATATGTGGACCTTGAACAACTACCATAATACTGTAATAAAAGGATTGACAGTGGTGGGAAACTATGGGGAGGCCGGGAGAGACAGGGAGGGGAGATTAACGGTAGTTGATATCTGTCTTGGGAAGGGGGGCACACCTCATCAACAAGGGTACCTGCACAAGGAATATTTGTGTACCTAATCCTTAACTGTACCCCACAATTTAAAAATAAAAATATATATAATTGAAAAAAAAGCTTTCTAAACCTAAAATATTGCAAATATCTATTTAACATCAAATATAATTTGAATATTTAAAATATTAAATTTTAAATTATGTTTTTCAGAAAACTATAACTTAATAATTTCTTGAGTGTCATTTAAATGTGCTTTATGATCCATTGGATTATCAACTTTAATAAATATTCTCAGACTATTTAAGAAAAAGTATTCAAAATTCAAATTCTACTAATTCTATACCATTAAATGATATTTTCAAATTTTCACATTATATTGATATAGCTATTCTTGTTCTACCAAAGGTTTGTTATTGTTGTTTTTGCTCAAATTTAATACTCTGGTCTTAACTTTGTCAATATAGCTTTTATTCTTGTTTTTCTTTATTTTTATATACTTTTATTTTATTCTTTTTATTTTGTGTTAGTTAATTAATATTCTGAATTCAATGTATATCTATTTAAATTTTAAAAATTGTGCTAAGTTACTTTTTTAAAACATGTGTTAGTTATGGCATTTAACAGTGTCTTGTTTTAGTTTATTTCTTTTTTCTTTCATATCATTTTAGATGCTTTTCTACTTTTTTTGTAGAATAGATTATGTTTTGCATGATTTGGAGGATGTGCAGATTGTTTTTCTTTTATATTCCACCAATAAATATTTAAAAATATTCCTTAATCACTATGAACATTTTCCAGAATTAATTCAACATATCCAACTTTCTAATTTCAGTGGGGATTTTTGTTGTTTCAAATCAATACTCATGTAATAAATTATATAAAAGTGAAAGTATTAACTTTTAATGCTAATTTTTCTTGGGAAAAAATGTAATTTAGTGTTGTTTTCCCCAGCTTTCTTTCCTTTCACTTTCTAAATTTTTGTAAATTTAATATGGTATCAAAGATCAAGGATTCAAAAATAATATTAAACTGAAGGTGCTTTTTCTTCCCCTTTTATTTTACCTTCATTTTTGAAAATATTTAAAATAAATATTTTAGTTTTTTGGCATCACAATTTTTTTTTAATTTTAGAATTTATAATTGTATTTACTTCTCTGACATTTAAAAATAATTTTTGATACTTATCACCAGCAGCTTCTCTAACATCAAACATGTTTGAATTTATTTTTGATTTGCGTTTAATTTTTTTTTTTTTTTTTGAGTTGAAGTCTCACTCTGTCGTCCAGACTGGAATGCAGTGGCCGCTTCTGGCCACCGCAGCCTCAAACTTCTTGGCTCCAGCGCTCCTTCCGCCTCAGCCTTCCAAGTAGCTGCAACTACAGGCGTGCGCTACCACGCCTGGCTAATTTTTTTTGATTTATTGTAGAGATGAGGTCTCACCAAGTTACGCAGGCGGGTCTTGAACCCGCGGGCTCAGGCAATCCACTCACCTCAGCCTCCCAAAGTGTGGGATTACAGGCTGAGCCACCGTGCCCGGCTTGCATTTAATTTTTAATTCTTTTAAAATTCAGTTCTTTGTACTTAATTTTTAATTGAACTCTTATTACATTATGATTTATCTGTGCTTGAATGGCCATGTGAGAAGCCATGCTATAGACAGTGTGGGAAGCACAGTCAACCTGTGGCCCTCAACTAATGTAGGTCTAACATGAGAGCCCAAAATATTAAAACCACACTTTATTTCCAGGGGCAACATGTACACCCATGGGATTGCACTTCTTGTGTGAAAGCCACTCATTAACTTGTCATACTCCTGAAAACCTGATTACTTGCACACCTTAGGGATGTCAGATGAGATCTTTAATCTTCAACTGTTGAAGAAATGATGCAATTGTTGGTTATATGTAGGTATTTCCTGAAGCTCTAATGGACTGGTTATTCATGCACAACCCTTGTTCAGTTTAACCTACAAGGTGACTCATTAAGTTAGAAGAGATGTTGCTGGTCCGTCATGGTGGCTCATATCAGTTATTCCAGCATTTGAAGAGGTCAAAGCAGGAGGATCAACTGAAACCAGGAGTTCAAGGTGAGCTAGGATCATGCCACTGCACTCCAGTCTATCGCTAAAAAGAAAAGTAAAGAAAGAAAAAGTGATGCTACAGGCTGAATGCTTGTGTCCCCTCAGATTCATATTTTGAAACCTAAACCCCAATGCTATGTTATTTGGAGATAAGTCTTTTGAGAGTTGATTAGATCATAAAGGTGAAGCCCTTATACAAGGGTAATACAAAAATATTAGTACCCTTATAAAAGAGACCCAAGAGAGTCTGGCTATGTGAGGGAACCACGAGAAGATGATCATCTCTGGACCAGAAAATTGGCCCTTACCACACACCAAATATTCTGGTATCTTGATATTGAACTTTCTAGCATTGTGAACTGTAAGAAATACATTTCTGTTGTTTATAAACCACCCTGTTTATAATATTTTGTTATAGCAGCCTAAATAGACTAAGAAAGGTGTCATAAAATTTGTCCTTGAATTTAGCTGTAGTGATCAATGACATCCCCTTGGCCCTGGAAGGCATTCAGGTCAGCCTCAACATGCTGACAAGGATTAATAACTGATTGCCCCAAAGTTCTTTCTTGTGGGCCAATGTGGAATTTGTGCAATTGATAGCACATCCTACTGTAACTTATCAATGCCATTGACCAACTAGAAGAGCCTTTAAAGAAATTTAAGGAGAAACTCATTACCTGGATTTGTAAGATACATCCTTATTATTTTTTAATTTTTTTTCATCTGTCTAGAACTGGGTCCCTGGGTTGCCTGACTGTAGTTAATACTACAAGCTGGCCACATCCTGCTCTCTGGAATCCTGTTAATAGTTGCTTTAATTAAATGCTGCATGGTACAAATTGAATGAGTATAATCCTAGCCTTTGTCAGTCACGTTCATTAAGTGACCAACATTGTAACATACACATGAGAAGATTTGCTAGAAGCTAAATCTATAGAAATGAGGTATGGAATTGTTGGGAACCAATTCTCACTGGGTCTTTCACATTTCTGCACATTTAAACATCAATAACCGATTTGCAGGCTATCTATTTATAAGAATATTTATGTTACCAGGTAGGATTGGAAAGGCAGAGGTGGCTAATTTTCCAGAGAATAAAGATATAGGTGTCTTACTTTTCAGGTAGATTTATTTGTATTCTAAGAAAGTAATGTTTCCCTCCTCACCATATACCATGTCTGCTTACATTACATGGAAATAAAGATAATGTCATCCTCTGCAGTGGATCAAGGGGAGAATGGGCCTAAGAGGTCAGGGCTGTCTAATCTCAGAGTTCCTCTCGTGAAATTTACCTCATTGCATAGGAAACATGTGGCTTTCATCACATAACCCTGCAGAATTGGGGCACAGGAAAATGGCACAACATGTCAGTCTGTCTTCTGTTATTACTGTGAGTGGTAAATGTCCATTTGTCTCAGAACCAAAAGCCTCGGGTTTTCTGATGTTATTGAAATGTGACAGATCAGCCTACTAGCTTTCAAGTAGGGTAAAATATTACACCTTTACAGTTCTTTTCTTGAAAATACATTTATAAACATTATATTTTTCTGAAAAATTGATCATTTTTCATAATGAAATATTCTCAGTTGTTTCTGCTAATACTTTGTTCTAGAGTTTATGTTATACTATACTAATAGAGTGAATCCTTCCTCTTCAATTTATTGTTTATATGGTATATCTTTCTTCTATCCATTAACTTTTATACTATTTATGCCTTTAAAGTGACTCCTTCAATCATACTCAGTGATCTATCACAGAAACAAAAAACAGAGTATCATATGTTCTCACTCATAGGCAGACCTTGAACAATTATAATACTATAAGAAAGGAACTGGCAGTAGTGGGAAACTGTCAGGGAAGGGGGAGTAAGATTGGTAGTTGAGGGAAACTGCCAGGGGAAGGAGGGGCATACCTCATCAACAAGAGTACCTGCATAATCAATGTTTGTATACCTAACCCTGAATTGTACCCCACATCTTTATAATAAAAAAATATATAAAAAAATAAAGTGCTATATATAGCATAGAGTTTGGTCTTTTTTCTTTTTTTCAATCTGAAAAATAACTGCCTTTTTTGCCTAACTGTTCAGTACATCACCATTCAATGTAATTATTTAAATACTTGGATTTATTCTACCATTTTAGTCTTTCCATTCTACTTTTTCTTTTCTAACATTTATTAGATACTTTGAACTTTTTAAAATTTGCATTATAATTTACCAATTAGATTTCTAACTATATTCCGGTGCATGAATTTTGGTGGTTTCACTAGGGATATAAAATATATCTCACAAATTTTCACAGTATACTTATAATATCTTTTCTCATAAGATGAAGAAACCTTACAACATATTGGTCCATTTACTGTCCTCATCCATTATATTGTCCTTGTTATGTGTGTGACACTTATGCATATTTTAAGCCCCATAAAGCAATTCTTTACTATGTGCTTTAAACAGTTCTATTTGTTTAAAAATTTTTATCATTTTCTATGTATTTTATAAGGGATGTTTCTTCAAGTAGATATTCTATAAGAACTTTCTTAAATATTTAGTCCTGATCTGCTGATCACAAATTCTCTTAGTATTCATTTACTGTAAATATTTTCATTTTTACAGTATTTTTCTTAAACAATATTTTCCCTGAGTATAGAATTTGGAGTTTCCTTTTTTCGTTATTCTTTCTGTGCTTTAAGGATATTTTTCCACTGTCATCTGACGTTCACAGTTTTGATTAGAAGCTGATGTTCATTTGAAGTACTGGGGTGCAAAAAATGTATATACATCTTAAGAGATGTTATCTACATATTACTGTTAGTTCACCATAATCAGAAGTATCTGGACACTTATGGTAACCACTCTAAGCACCTCTTGTAATTGAAGAAGTCCAATGTGACTTGTTTTTATATTTTGTTACCAGTATATATTGAGTATTGCAATGCTTTTGTGGTCTTCCATTTCTTAAAATGTGTATATCCTATGTAGAGGTTGCCAAAAAATGTATACACATATTTTTTTTTTTTTTTTTTTT